>NW_027490431.1:0-66853 GCF_050948175.1 Xylocopa sonorina | reverse complement strand
TGTAGACGAGGAATACATGACACTTCGCAAATCATATTATGTCTTACCATGAAACATAGAAATGAGATGCGATATCGCGTTTTAAGAAGCATTACATATCTATTGCTACGATACGTAGACATCTGCAAACGCTATTTCCTAGCGAGGAAGTGTCGCATTCACATTCATTTGAAGTGTAGACGAGGAATACATAACACTTCGCAAATCATATTATATCTTACCATGAAAGATGGAAATGAGATGCGATATCGCGTTTTAAGAATCATGAGATCTCTATTGCTACGATACGTAGAAAACTGCAAACGCTACTTCCTTGCAAGGATGTGTCGCATTTACATTCATTTGAATCGTATACGAGGAATGCATAACACTTCGCAATGAATATTATATCTTATCATGAAACATAGATATGAGATGCAATATCTCGTTTTAAGAAGCATTTCAACTCTATTGCTACGAAACCTAGACATCTGCAGACGCTATTTCCTAGCAAGGAAGTGTCGCATTTACATTCATTTGAAATGTAGACGAGGAATACATGACACTTCGCAAATCATACTATATCTAGCCATGAAACATAGAAATGAGATGCGACATCGCGTTTTAAGAAGCATTACATATCTATTGCTACGATACGTAGACATCTGCAAACGCTATTTCCTAGCGAGGAAGTGTCGCATTCACATTCATTTGAAGTGTAGACGAGGAATACATAACACTTCGCAAATCATATTATATCTTACCATGAAAGATGGAAATGAGATGCGATATCGCGTTTTAAGAATCATGAGAACTCTATTGCTACGATACGTAGAAAACTGCAAACGCTACTTCCTTGCAAGGATGTGTCGCATTTACATTCATTTGAATCGTATACGAGGAATGCATAACACTTCGCAATGAATATTATATCTTATCATGAAACATAGATATGAGATGCAATATCTCGTTTTAAGAAGCATTTCAACTCTATTGCTACGAAACCTAGACATCTGCAGACGCTATTTCCTAGCAAGGAAGTGTCGCATTTACATTCATTTGAAGTGTAGACGAGGAATACATGACACTTCGCAAATCATATTATACCTTACCATGAAACATAGAAATGAGATGCGATATCGCGTTTTAAGAAGCATTAGAAATCTGTTGCTACGATAGGTAGACATCTGCAAACGCCATTTCCTTGCAAGGGAGTGTCACTTTTAAACTCATTTGAATAGTAGACGAGGAAAACATAACACCTCGCAAATCATATTATATCTTACCATGAAACATAGAACTGAAATGCGATATCGCGTATTAAGAATCATAAGAACTCTATTGCTACGATAGGTAGACATCTGCAAACGCTATTTCCTTGCAAGGAAGTGTTGCATTTACATTCATTTGAAGTGTAGACGAGGAATACATGACACTTCGCAAATCATATTATGTCTTACCATGAAACATAGAAATGAGATGCGATATCGCGTTTTAAGAAGGATTAGAAATCTATTGCTACGATATGTAGACATCTGCAAACGCTATTTCCTAGCGAGGAGGTGTCGCATTCACATTCATTTGAAGTGTAGACGAGGAATACATAACACTTCGCAAATCATATTATATCTTACCATGAAACATAGAAGTGAGATGCGATATCGCGTTTTAGGAAGCATTAGAACACTATCGCTACGATACCTAGACATCTGCAGGCGCTATTTCCTAGCAAGGAAGTGTCGCATTTACATTCATTTGAAGTGTAGACGTGGAATACATAACACTTCGCAAATCATATTATATCTAGCCATGAAACATAGAAATGAGATGCGACATCGCGTTTTAAGAAGCATTACATATCTATTGCTACGATACGTAGACATCTGCAAACGCTATTTCCTAGCGAGGAAGTGTCGCATTCACATTCATTTGAAGTGTAGACGAGGAATACATAACACTTCGCAAATCATATTATATCTTACCATGAAAGATGGAAATGAGATGCGATATCGCGTTTTAAGAATCATGAGATCTCTATTGCTACGATACGTAGAAAACTGCAAACGCTACTTCCTTGCAAGGATGTGTCGCATTTACATTCATTTGAATCGTATACGAGGAATGCATAACACTTCGCAATGAATATTATATCTTATCATGAAACATAGATATGAGATGCAATATCTCGTTTTAAGAAGCATTTCAACTCTATTGCTACGAAACCTAGACATCTGCAGACGCTATTTCCTAGCAAGGAAGTGTCGCATTTACATTCATTTGAAGTGTAGACGTGGAATACATAACACTTCGCAAATCATACTATATCTTACCATGAAACATAGAAATGAGATGCGATTTCGCGTTTTAAGAAGCATTAGAACTCTATTGCTACGATAGGTAGACATCTGCAAACGCTATTTCGTTGCAAGGAAGTGTCGCATTTACATTCATTTGAAGTGTAGACGAGGAATACATAACACTTCGCAAATCATATTATATCTTACCATGAAACATAGGAATGAGATGCGATATCGCGTTTTAAGAAGCATTAGACCTCTATTGCTACGATAGGTAGACATCTGCAAACGCCATTTCCTTGCAAGGGAGTGTCACTTTTAAACTCATTTGAATAGTAGACGAGGAAAACATAACACCTCGCAAATCATATTATATCTTACCATGAAACATAGAACTGAAATGCGATATCGCGTATTAAGAATCATAAGAACTCTATTGCTACGATAGGTAGACATCTGCAAACGCTATTTCCTTGCAAGGAAGTGTCGCATTTACATTCATTTGAAGTGTAGACGAGGAATACATAACACTTCGCAAATCATATTATATCTTACCATGAAACATAGAAATGAGATGCGATATCGCGTTTTAAGGAGCATTAGAACTCTATCCCTACGATACCTAGACATCTGCAGACGCTATTTCCTAGCACGGAAGTGTCGCATTTACATTCATTTGAAGAGTAGACGAGGAATACATAACACTTCGCAAATCATATTATATCTTACCATGAAACATAGAAATGAGATGCGATATCGCGTTTTAAGAAGCATTAGAACGCTATCGCTACGATACCTAGACATTTCCAGACGCTACTTCCTAGCAAGGAAGTGTCGCATTTACATTCATTTGAAGTGTAGACGAGGAATACATAACACTTCGCAAATCATATTATATCTTACCATGAAACATAGAAATGGATGCGATATCGCGTTTTAAGAATCATAAGAACACTATTGCTACGATACGTAGACATCTGCAAACGCTATTTCCTAGCAAGGAAGTGTCGCATTCACATTCATTTGAAGTGTAGACGAGGAATACATAACACTTCGCAAATCATATTATATCTTACCATGAAAGATAGAAATGAGATGCGATATCGCGTTTTAAGAATCATAAGAACTCTATTGCTACGATACGTAGACAACTGCAAACGCTATTTCCTTGCAAGGAAGTGTCGCATTTACATTCATTTGAATCGTAGACGAGGAATGCAAAACACTTCGCAATGAATATTATATCTTACCATGAAAGATAGAAATGAGATGCGATATCGCGTTTTAAGAATCATAAGAACTCTATTGCTACGATACGTAGACAACTGCAAACGCTATTTCCTTGCAAGGAAGTGTCGCATTTACATTCATTTGAAGAGTAGACGAGGAATACATAACACTTCGCAAATCATATTATATCTTACCATGAAACATAGAAATGAGATGCGATATCGCGTTTTAAGAAGCATTAGAACGCTATCGCTACGATACCTAGACATCTCCAGACGCTATTTCCTAGCAAGGAAGTGCCGCATTTACATTCATTTGAAGTGTAGACGAGGAATACATAACACTTCGCAAATCATATTATATCTTACCATGAAACATAGAAATGAGATGCGTTATCGCGTTTAAGATCATAAGAACACTATTGCTATGATACGTAGACATCTGCAAACGCTACTTCCTAGCAAGGAAGTATCGCATTTACATTCATTTGAAGTGTAGACGAGGAACATATAACACTTCGCAAATCGTATTATATCTTACCATGAAACATAGAAATGAGATGCGATATCGCGTTTTAAGAATCATAAGATCACTATTGCTACGATACGTAGACATCTGCAAACGCTATTTCCTAGCAAGGAAGTCTCGCATTCACATTCATTTGAAGTGTAGACGACGAATACATAACACTTCGCAAATCATATTATATCTTACCATGAAAGATAGAAATGAGATGCGATATCGCGTTTTAAGAACCATAAGAACTGTATTGCTACGATACGTAGACAACTGCAAACGCTATTTCCTTGCAAGGAAGTGTCGCATTTACATTCATTTGAATCGTAGACGAGGAATGCATAACACTTCGCAATGAATATTATATCTTATCATGAAACATAGATATGAGATGCAATATCTCGTTTTAAGAAGCATTAGAACTCTATTGCTACGATACCTAGACATCTGCAGACGCTATTTCCTAGCAAGGAAGTGTCGCATTTACATTTATTTGAAGTGTAGACGAGGAATACATGACACTTCGCAAATCATATTATATCTTACCATGAAACATAGAAATAAGATGCAATATCGCGTTTTAAGAATCATAAGAACTCTATTGCTACGATACGTAGACATCTGCAGACGCTATTTCCTTGCAAGGAAGTGTCGCATTTACATTCATTTGAAGTGTAGACGAGGAATACATAACACTTCGCAAATCATATTATATCTTACCATGAAACATAGAAATGAGATGCGATATAGCGTTTTAAGAAGCATTAGAACTCTATCTCTACGATAGGTAGACATCTGCAAACGCTATTTCCTTGCAAGGAAGTGTCGCATTTACATTCATTTGAAGTGTAGACGAGGAATACATAACACTTCGCAAATCATATTATATCTTACCATGAAACATAGAAATGAGATGCGATATAGCGTTTTAAGAAGCATTAGAACTCTATCGCAACGATAGGTAGACATCTGCAAACGCTATTTCCTTGCAAGGAAGTGTCGCATTTACATTCGTTTGAAGTGTAGACGAGGAATACATAACACTTCGCAAATCATATTATATCTTATCATGAAACATAGAAATGAGATGCGATATCGCGTTTTAAGAAGCATTAGAACTCCATCGCTACGATACCTAGACATCTGCAGACGCTATTTCCTAGCAAGGAAGTGTCGCATTTACATTCATTTGAAGTGTAGACGAGGAATACATAACACCTCGCAAATCATATTATATCTTACCATGAAACATAGAAATGAAATGCGATATCGCGTATTAAGAATCATAAGAACTCTATTGCTACGATACGTAGACATCTGCAAACGCTATTTCCTTGCAAGGAAGTGTCGCATTTACATTCATTTGATGTGTAGACGAGGAATACATAACACTTCGCAAATCATATTATATCTTACCATGAAAGATAGAAATGAGATGCGATATCGCGTTTTAAGAATCATAAGAACTCTATTGCTACGATACGTAGACAACTGCAAACGCTATTTCCATGCAAGGAAGTGTCGCATTTACATTCATTTGAATCGTAGACGAGGAATGCAAAACACTTCGCAATGAATATTATATCTTACCATGAAAGATAGAAATGAGATGCGATATCGCGTTTTAAGAATCATAAGAACTCTATTGCTACGATACGTAGACAACTGCAAACGCTATTTCCTTGCAAGGAAGTGTCGCATTTACATTCATTTGAATCGTAGACGAGGAATGCATAACACTTCGCAATGAATATTATATCTTATCATGAAACATAAATATGAGATGCAATATCTCGTTTTAAGAAGCATTAGAAATCTATTGCTACGATACCTAGACATCTGCAGACGCTATTTCCTAGCAAGGAAGTGTCGCATTTACATTCATTTGAAGTGTAGACGAGGAATACATGACTCTTCGCAAATCATATTATATCTTACCATGAAACATAGAAATAAGATGCAATATCGCGTTTTAAGAATCATAAGAACTCTATTGCTACGATACGTAGACATCTGTAGACGCTATTTCCTTGCAAGGAAGTGCCGCATTTACATTCATTTGAAGTGTAGACGAGGAATACATGACACTTCGCAAATCACATTATATCTTACCATGAAACAGAAATGAGATGCGATATCGCGTTTTAAGAAGCACTAAAAATCTATTGCTACGACACTTAGACATCTGCAAACGCTATTTCTTTGCAAGGAAGTGTCGCATTTACATTCATTTGAAGAGTAGACGAGGAATACATAACACTTCGCAAATCATATTATATCTTACCATGAAACATAGAAATGAGATGCGATATCGCGTTTTAAGAAGCATTAGAACGCTATCGCTACGATACCTAGACATTTCCAGACGTTACTTCCTAGCAAGGAAGTGTCGCATTCACATTCATTTGAAGTGTAGACGAGGAATACATAACACTTCGCAAATCATATTATATCTTACCATGAAAGGTAGAAATGAGATGCGATATCGCGTTTTAAGAATCATAAGAACTCTATTGCTACGATACGTAGACAACTGCAAACGCTATTTCCTTGCAAGAAAGTGTCGCATTTACATTCATTTGAAGTGTAGACGAGGAATACATGACACTTCGCAAATCATATTATATCTTACCATGAAACATAGAAATAAGATGCAATATCGCGTTTTAAGAATCATAAGAACTCCATTGCTACGATACGTAGACATCTGCAAACGCTATTTCCTTGCAAGGAAGTGTCGCATTTACATTCATTTGAAGTGCAGACGAGGAATACATAACACTTCGCAAATCATATTATATCTTACATGAAACATAGAAATGAGATGCGATATTGCGTTTTAAGAAGCATTAGAACTCTATTGCTACGATAGGTAAACGTCTGCAAACGCTATTTCCTTGAAAGGAAGTGTTGCATTTACATTCATTTGAAGTGTAGACGAGGAATACATGACACTTCGCAAATCACATTATATCTTACCATGAAACATAGAAATGAGATGCGATATCGCGTTTTAAGAAGCACTAAAAATCTATTGCTACGATACGTAGACATCTGCAAACGCTATTTCTTTGCAAGGAAGTGTCGCATTTACATTCATTTGAAGTGTAGGCGAGGAATACATAACACTTCGCAAATCATATTATATCTTACCATGAAACACAGAAATGAGATGCGATATCGCGTTTTAAGAAGCATTAGAACTCTATTGCTACGATAGATAGACATCTGCAAACGCTATTTCCTTGCAAGGAAGTGTCGCATTTACATTCATTTGAAGTGTAGACGAGGAATACATGACACTTCGCAAATCATATTATACCTTTCCATGAAACATAGAAATGAGATGCGATATCGCGTTTTAAGAAGCATTAGAAATCTGTTGCTACGATACGTAGACATCAGCAAACGCTATTTCTTTGCAAGGAAGTGTCGCATTTACATTCATTTGAAGTGTAGACGAGGAATACATAACACTTCGCAAATCATACTATATCTTACCATGAAACATAGAAATGAGATGCGATTTCGCGTTTTAAGAAGCGTTAGAACTCTATTGCTACGGTAGGTAGACATCTGCAAACGCTATTTCCTAGCAAGGAAGTGTCGCATTCACATTCATTTGAAGTGTAGACGAGGAATACATAACACTTCGCAAATCATATATATATCTTACCATGAAACATAGGAATGAGATGCGATATCGCGTTTTAAGAAGCATTAGACCTCTATTGCTACGATAGGTTGACATCTGCAAACGCCATTTCCTTGCAAGGAAGTGTCGCTTTTACACTCATTTGAATAGTAGCCGTGGAATACATGACACTTCGCAAATCATATTATATCTTACCATGAAACGTGGAAATGAGATGCGATATCGTGTTCAAAGAAGCATTAGAACTCTATCGCTACGATACCTAGACATCTGCAGACGCTATTTCCTAGCAAGGAAGTATCGCATTTACTTTCATTTGAAGTGTAGACGAGGAATACATAACACTTCGCAAATCATGTTATATCTTACCATGAAACATAGAAATGAGATGCGATATCGCGTTTTAAGAAACATCTGAACTCTATTGCTACGATACGTAGACATCTGCAACCGTTATTTCCTAGCGAGGAAGTGTCGCATTCGCATTCATTTGAAGTGTAGACGAGGAATACATAACACTTCGCAAATCATATTATATCTTACCATGAAACATAGAAATGAGATGCGATATAGCGTTTTAAGAATCATAAGAACTCTATTGCTACGATACGTAGACAACTGCAAACGCTATTTCCTTGCAAGAAAGTGTCGCATTTACATTCATTGAAGTGTAGACGAGGAATACATAACACTTCGCAAATCATATTATATCTTACCATGAAACACAGAAATGAGATGCGATATCGCGTTTTAAGAAGCATTAGAACTCTATTGCTACGATAGGTAGACATCTGCAAACGCTATTTCCTTGCAAGGAAGTGTCGCATTTACATTCATTTGAAGTGTAGACGAGGAATACATAACACTTCGCAAATCATATTATATCTTACCATGAAACATAGAAATGAGATGCGATATCGCGTTTTAAGAAGCATTAGAACTCTATTGCTACGATACGTAGACAACTGCAAACGCTATTTCCTTGCAAGAAAGTGTCGCAATTACATTCATTTGAATCGTAGACGAGGAATCCATAACACATCGCAATGAATATTATATCTTATCATGAAACATAGATATGAGATGCAATATCTCGTTTTAAGAAGCGTTAGAACTCTATTGCTACGATACCTAGACATCTGCAGACGCTATTTCCTAGCAAGGAAGTGTCGCATTTACATTCATTTGAAGTGTAGACGAGGAATACATGACACTTCGCAAATCATATTATATCTTACCATGAAACATAGAAATAAGATGCAATATCGCGTTTTAAGAATCATAAGAACTCTATTGCTACGATACGTAGACATCTGTAGACGCTATTTCCTTGCAAGGAAGTGTCGCATTTACATTCATTTGAAGTGTAGACGAGGAATACATAACACTTCGCAAATCATATTATATCTTACCATGAAACATAGAAATGAGATGCGATATCGCGTTTTAAGGAGCATTAGAACTCTATCGCTACGATACCTAGACATCTGCAGACGCTATTTCCTAGCGAGGAAGTGTCGCATTCACATTCATTTGAAGTGTAGACGAGGAATACATAACACTTCGCAAATCATATTATATCTTACCATGAAAGGTGGAAATGAGATGCGATATCGCGTTTTAAGAATCATAAGAACTCTATTGCTACGATACGTAGACAACTGCAAACGCTATTTCCTTGCAAGAAAGTGTCGCATTTACATTCATTTGAAGTGTAGACGAGGAATACATGACACTTCGCAAATCATATTATATCTTACCATGAAACATAGAAATAAGATGCAATATCGCGTTTTAAGAATCATAAGAACTCTATTGCTACGATACGTAGACATCTGCAAACGCTATTTCCTTGCAAGGAAGTGTCGCATTTACATTCATTTGAAGTGCAAACGAGGAATACATAACACTTCGCAAATCATATTATATCTTACCATGAACATAGAAATGAGATGCGATATTGCGTTTTAAGAAGCATTAGAACTCTATTGCTACGATAGGTAAACGTCTGCAAACGCTATTCCTTGAAAGGAAGTGTTGCATTTACATTCATTTGAAGTGTAGGCGAGGAATACATAACACTTCGCAAATCATATTATATCTTACCATGAAACACAGAAATGAGATGCGATATCGCGTTTTAAGAAGCATTAGAACTCTATTGCTACGATAGATAGATATCTGCAAACGCTATTTCCTTGCAAGGAAGTGTCGCATTTACATTCATTTGAAGTGTAGACGAGGAATACATGACACTTCGCAAATCATATTATACCTTTCCATGAAACATAGAAATGAGATGCGATATCGCGTTTTAAGAAGCATTAGAAATCTGTTGCTACGATACGTAGACATCAGCAAACGCTATTTCTTTGCAAGGAAGTGTCGCATTTACATTCATTTGAAGTGTAGACGAGGAATACATAACACTTCGCAAATCATACTATATCTTACCATGAAACATAGAAATGAGATGCGATTTCGCGTTTTAAGAAGCGTTAGAACTCTATTGCTACGGTAGGTAGACATCTGCAAACGCTATTTCCTAGCAAGGAAGTGTCGCATTCACATTCATTTGAAGTGTAGACGAGGAATACATAACACTTCGCAAATCATATATATATCTTACCATGAAACATAGGAATGAGATGCGATATCGCGTTTTAAGAAGCATTAGACCTCTATTGCTACGATAGGTTGACATCTGCAAACGCCATTTCCTTGCAAGGAAGTGTCGCTTTTACACTCATTTGAATAGTAGACGTGGAATACATGACACTTCGCAAATCATATTATATCTTACCATGAAACGTGGAAATGAGATGCGATATCGTGTTCAAAGAAGCATTAGAACTCTATCGCTACGATACCTAGACATCTGCAGACGCTATTTCCTAGCAAGGAAGTATCGCATTTACTTTCATTTGAAGTGTAGACGAGGAATACATAACACTTCGCAAATCATGTTATATCTTACCATGAAACATAGAAATGAGATGCGATATCGCGTTTTAAGAAACATCTGAACTCTATTGCTACGATACGTAGACATCTGCAACCGTTATTTCCTAGCGAGGAAGTGTCGCATTCGCATTCATTTGAAGTGTAGACGAGGAATACATAACACTTCGCAAATCATATTATATCTTACCATGAAAGATAAATGAGATGCGATATAGCGTTTTAAGAATCATAAGAACTCTATTGCTACGATACGTAGACAACTGCAAACGCTATTTCCTTGCAAGAAAGTGTCGCAATTACATTCATTTGAATCGTAGACGAGGAATGCATAACACATCGCAATGAATATTATATCTTATCATGAAACACAGATATGAGATGCAATATCTCGTTTTAAGAAGCATTAGAACTCTATTGCTACGATACCTAGGCATCTGCAGACGCTATTTCCTAGCAAGGAAGTGTCGCATTTACATTCATTTGAAGTGTAGACGAGGAATACATGACACTTCGCAAATCACATTATATCTTACCATGAAACATAGAAATGAGATGCGATATCGCGTTTTAAGAAGCACTAAAAATCTATTGCTACGATACTTAGACATCTGCAAACGCTATTTCTTTGCAAGGAAGTGTGGCATTTACATTCATTTGAAGTGTAGGCGAGGAATACATAACACTTCGCAAATCATATTATATCTTACCATGAAACACAGAAATGAGATGCGATATCGCGTTTTAAGGAGCATTAGAACTCTATCGCTACGATACCTAGACATCTGCAGACGCTATTTCCTAGCAAGGAAGTGTCGCATTTACATTCATTTGAAGTGTAGACGAGGAATACATAACATTTCGCAAATCATATTATATCTTACACCATGAAACATAGAAATGAGATGCGATATCGCGTTTTAAGAAGCACTAAAAATCTATTGCTACGATACGTAGACATCTGCAAACGCTATTTCTTTGCAAGGAAGTGTGGCATTTACATTCATTTGAAGTGTAGGCGAGGAATACATAACACTTCGCAATCATATTATATCTTACCATGAAACACAGAAATGAGATGCCATATCGCGTTTTAAGAAGCATTAGAACACTATTGCTACGATAGGAAGACATCTGCAAACGCTATTTCCTTGCAAGGAAGTGTCGCATTTACATTCATTTGAAGTGTAGACGAGGAATACATAACACTTCGCAAATCATATTATATCTTACCATGAAACATAGAAATGAGATGCGATATCGCGTTTTAGGGAGCATTAGAACTCTATCGCTACGAAACCTAGACATCTGCAGACGCTATTTCCTAGCAAGGAAGTGTCGCATTTACATTCATTTGAAGTGCAGACGAGGAATGCATAACGCTTCGCAATGAATATTATATCTTATCATGAAACATAGATATGAGATGCAATATCTCGTTTTAAGAAGCATTTGAACTCTATTGCTACGATACGTAGAGAACTGCAAACGCTATTTCCTTGCAAGGAAGTGTCGCATTTACATTCATTTGAATCGTAGACGAGGAATGCATTACACTTCGCAATGAATATTATATCTTATCATGAAACATAGATATGAGACGCAATATCCCGTTTTAAGAAGCATTAGAAGTCTATTGCTACGATACCTAGACATCTGCAGACGCTATTTCCTAGCAAGGAAGTGTCGCATTTACATTCATTTGAAGTGTAGACGAGGAATACATGACACTTCGCAAATCATATTATATCTTACCATGAAACATAGAAATAAGATGCAATATCGCGTTTTAAGAAGCATTAGAACTATATTGCTACGGTAGGTAGACATCTGCAAACGCTTTTTCCTAGCAAGGAAGTGTTGCATTTACATTCATTTGAAGTGTAGACGAGGAATACATGACACTTCGCAAATCATATTATATCTTACCATTAAACATAGAAATGAGATGCGATATCGCGTTTTAAGAAGCACTACAAATCTATTGCTACGATACGTAGACATCTGCAGACGCTATTTCCTAGCAAGGAAGTGTCGCATTTACATTCATTTGAAGTGTAGACGAGGAATACATAACACTTCGCAAATCATATTATATCTTACCATGAAACGTAGAAATGGGATGCGATATCGCGTCTTAAGAAGCATTACATATCTATTGCTACGATACGTAGACATCTGCAAACGCTATTTCCTAGCGAGGAAGTGTCGCATTTACATTCATTTGAAGTGTAGGCGAGGAATACATAACACCTCGCAAATCATATTATATCTTACCATGAAACATAGAAATAAGATGCAATATCGCGTTTTAAGAATCATAAGAACTCTATTGCTACGATACGTAGACATCTGTAGACGCTATTTCCTTGCAAGGAAGTGTCGCATTTACATTCATTTGAAGTGTAGACGAGGAATACATAACACTTCGCAAATCATATTATATCTTACCATGAAACATAGAAATGAGATGCGATATCGCGTTTTAAGGAGCATTAGAACTCTATTGCTACGATAGGTAAACATCTGCAAACGCTATTTCCTTGAAGGAAGTGTTGCATTTACATTCATTTGAAGTGTTGACGAGGAATACATGACACTTTGCAAATCATATTATGTCTTACCATGAAACATAGAAATGAGATGCGATATCGCGTTTTAAGAAGGATTAGAATTCTATTGCTACGATATGTAGACATCTGCAAACGCTATTTCCTAGCGAGGAAGTGTCGCATTCACATTCATTTGAAGTGTAGACGAGGAACACATAACACTTCGCGAATCATATTATATCTTACCATGAAACATAGAAATGAGATGCGATATCGCGTTTTAGGAAGCATTAGAACACTATCGCTACGATACCTAGACATCTGCAGACGCTATTTCCTAGCAAGGAAGTGTCGCATTTACATTCATTTGAAGTGTAGACGAGGAATACATAACACATCGCAAATCATATTATATCTTACCATGGAACATAGAAATGAGATGCGATATCGCGTTTTAAGAATCATAAGAACTCTACTGCTACGATACGTAGACAACTGCAAACGCTATTTCCTTGCATGGAAGTGTCGCATTTACATTCATTTGAGTCGCATACGAGGAATGCATAACACTTCACAATGAATATTATATCTTATCATGAAACATAGATATGAGATGCAATATTTCGTTTTAAGAAGCATTTGAACTCTATTGCTTCGATACGTAGACATCAGCAAACGCTATTTCCTTGCAAGGAAGTGTCGCATTTACATTCATTTGAAGTGTAGTCGAGGAATACATAACACTTCGCAAATCATATTATATCTTAACATGAAACATAGAAATGAGATGCGATATCTCGTTTTAAGAAGCATTAGAACACTATTGCTACGATAGGTAGACAACTGCAACGCTATTTCCTTGCAAGGAAGTGTCGCATTTACATTCATTTGAAGTGTAGAGGAGGAATACATAACACTTCGCAAATCATATTATATCTTATCATGAAACATAGAAATGAGATGCGATATCGCGTTTTAAGATGCATTAGAAAGCTATTGCTACGATACGTAGACATCTGCAAACGCTATTACCTAGCGAGGAAGTATCGCATTCACATTCATTTGAAGTGTAGGCGAGAAATACATAACACTTCGCAAATCATGTTATATCTTACCATGAAACATAGAAATGAGATGCGATATCGCGTTTTAAGAAGCATTAGAAAGCTATTGCTACGATACGTAGACATCTGCAAACGCTATTTCCTAGCAAGGAAGTGTCGCATTTACATTCATTTGAAGTGTAGACGAGGAATACATGACACTTCGCAAATCATATTATATCTTACCATGAAACATAGAAATAAGATGCAATATCGCGTTTTAAGAAGCATTAGAACTATATTGCTACGGTAGGCAGACATCTGCAAACGCTTTTTCCTAGCAAGGAAGTGTTGCATTTACATTCATTTGAAGTGTAGACGAGGAATACATGACACTTCGCAAATCATATTATATCTTACCATTAAACATAGAAATGAGATGCGATATCGCGTTTTAAGAAGCACTAAAAATCTATTGCTACGATACGTAGACATCTGCAGACGCTATTTCCTAGCAAGGAAGTGTCGCATTTACATTCATTTGAAGTGTAGACGAGGAATACATAACACTTCGCAAATCATATTATATCTTACCATGAAACGTAGAAATGGGATGCGATATCGCGTCTTAAGAAGCATTACATATCTATTGCTACGATACGTAGACATCTGCAAACGCTATTTCCTAGCGAGGAAGTGTCGCATTTACATTCATTTGAAGTGTAGGCGAGGAATACTTGACACTTCGCAAATCATATTATATCTTACCAGGAAACGTAGAAATGGGATGCGATATCGCGTCTTAAGAAGCATTACATATCTATTGCTACGATACGTAGACATCTGCAAACGCTATTTCGTTGCAAGGAAGTGTCGCATTTACATTCATTTGAAGTGTAGACGAGGAATACATAACACTTCGCAAATCATATTATATCTTACCATGAAACATAGGAATGAGATGCGATATCGCGTTTTAAGAAGCATTAGACCTCTATTGCTACGATAGGTAGACATCTGCAAACGCCATTTCCTTGCAAGGAAGTGTCGCTTTTACACTCATTTGAATAGTAGACGAGGAATACATGACACTTCGCAAATCATATTATATCTTACCATGAAACGTGGAAATGAGATGCGATATCGCGTTTTAAGAAGCAATCCATATCTATTGCTACGATACGTAGACATCTGCAAACGCTATTTCCTAGCAAGGAAGTGTCGCATTTACATTCATTTGAAGTCTAGACGAGGAATACATAACACTTCGCAAATCATGTTATATCTTACCATGAAACATAGAAATGAGATGCGATATCGCGTTTAAAGAATCATCTGAACTCTATTGCTACGATACGTAGACATCTGCAACCGTTATTTCCTAGCGAGGAAGTGTCGCATTCACATTCATTTGAAGTGTAGACGAGGAATACATAACACTTCGCAATGAATATTATATCTTATCATGAAACATAGATATGGGATGCAATATCTCGTTTTAAGAAGCATTAGAACTCTATTGCTACGATACCTAGACATCTGCAGACGCTATTTCCTAGCAAGGAAGTGTCGCATTTACATTCATTTGAAGTGTAGACGAGGAATACATGACACTTCCTAAATCATATTATATCTTACCATGAAACATAGAAATAAGATGCAATATCGCGTTTTAAGAATCATAAGAACTCTATTGCTACGATACGTAGACATCTGTAGACGCTATTTCCTTGCAAGGAAGTGTCGCATTTACATTCATTTGAAGTGTAGACGAGGAATCCATAACACATCGCAATGAATATTATATCTTATCATGAAACATAGATATGAGATGCAATATCTCGTTTTAAGAAGCATTAGAACTCTATTGCTACGATACCTAGACATCTGCAGACGCTATTTCCTAGCAAGGAAGTGTCGCATTTACATTCATTTGAAGTGTAGACGAGGAATACATGACACTTCGCAAATCATATTATATCTTACCATGAAACATAGAAATAAGATGCAATATCGCGTTTTAAGAATCATAAGAACTCTATTGCTACGATACCTAGACATCTGCAGACGCTATTTCCTAGCAAGGAAGTGTCGCATTTACATTCATTTGAAGTGTAGACGAGGAATACATGACACTTCGCAAATCATATTATATCTTACCATGAAACATAGAAATAAGATGCAATATCGCGTTTTAAGAATCATAAGAACTCTATTGCTACGATACGTAGACATCTGTAGACGCTATTTCCTTGCAAGGAAGTGTCGCATTTACATTCATTTGAAGTGTAGACGAGGAATACATGACACTTCGCAAATCACATTATATCTTACCATGAAACATAGAAGTGAGATGCGATATCGCGTTTTAAGAAGCACTAAAAATCTATTGCTACGATACGTAGACATCTGCAAACGCTATTTCTTTGCAAGGAAGTGTGGCATTTACATTCATTTGAAGTGTAGGCGAGGAATACATAACACTTCGCAAATCATATTATATCTTACCATGAAACACAGAAATGAGATGCCATATCGCGTTTTAAGAAGCATTAGAACTCTATTGCTACGATAGGTAGACATCTGCAAACGCTATTTCCTTGCAAGGTAGTGTCGCATTTACATTCATTTGAAGTGTAGACGAGGAATACATAACACTTCGCAAATCATATTATATCTTACCATGAAACATAGAAATGAGATGCGATATCGCGTTTTAAGGAGCACTAAAAATCTATTGCTACGATACTTAGACATCTGCAAACGCTATTTCTTTGCAAGGAAGTGTGGCATTTACATTCATTTGAAGTGTAGGCGAGGAATACATAACACTTCGCAAATCATATTATATCTTACCATGAAACACAGAAATGAGATGCGATATCGCGTTTTAAGAAGCATTAGAAATCTATAGCTACGATACGTAGACCTCTGCAAACGCTATTTCCTTGCTAGGAAGTGACGCATTTACACTCATTTGAATAGTAGACGAGGAATACTTGACACTTCGCAAATCATATTATATCTTACCATGAAACGTAGAAATGGGATGCGATATCGCGTCTTAAGAAGCATTACATATCTATTGCTACGATACGTAGACATCTGCAAACGCTATTTCCTAGCGAGGAAGTGTCGCATTTACATTCATTTGAAGTGTAGGCGAGGAATACATAACACCTCGCAAATCATATTATATCTTACCATGAAACACAGAAATGAGATGCGATATCGCGTTTTAAGAAGCATTAGAACTCTATTGCTACGATAGGTAGACATCTGCAAACGCTATTTCCTTGCAAGGAAGTGTCGCATTTACATTCATTTGAAGTGTAGACGAGGAATACATAACACTTCGCAAATCATATTATATCTTACCATGAAACATAGAAATGAGATGCGATATCGCGTTTTAAGAAGCATTAGAACTCTATTGCTACGATAGGTAGACATCTGCAAACGCTATTTCCTTGCAAGGAAGTGTCGCATTTACATTCATTTGAAGTGTAGACGAGGAATACATAACACTTCGCAAATCATATTATATCTTACCATGAAACATAGAAATGAGATGCGATATCGCGTTTTAAGGAGCATTAGAACTCTATCGCTACGATACCTAGACATCTGCAGACGCTATTTCCTAGCAAGGAAGTGTCGCATTTACATTCATTTGAAGAGTAGACGAGGAATACATAACACTTCGCAAAACATATTATATCTTACCATGAAACATAGAAATGAGATGCGATATCGCGTTTTAAGAAGCATTAGAACGCTATCGCTACGATACCTAGACATCTCCAGACGCCATTTCCTAGCAAGGAAGTGCCGCATTTACATTCATTTGAAGTGTAGACGAGGAATACATAACACTTCGCAAATCATATTATATCTTACCATGAAACATAGAAATGAGATGCGTTATCGCGTTTTAAGAATCATAAGAACACTATTGCTACGATACGTAGACATCTGCAAACGCTATTTCCTAGCAAGGAAGTGTCGCATTCACATTCATTTGAAGTGTAGACGAGGAATACATAACACTTCGCAAATCATATTATATCTTACCATGAAAGACAGAAATGAGATGCGATATCGCGTTTTAAGAATCATAAGAACTCTATTGCTACGATACGTAGACATCTGCAAACGCTATTTCCTTGCGAGGAAGTGTCCCATTTACATTCATTTGAAGTGCAGACGAGGAATACATAACACTTCGCAAATCATATTATATATCACCATGAAACATAGAAATGAGATGCGATATCGCGTTTTAAGAAGCATTAGAACTCTATTGCTACGATAGGTAAACATCTGCAAACGCTATTTCCTTGCAAGGAAGTGTTGCATTTACATTCATTTGAAGTGTAGACGAGGAATACATGACACTTTGCAAATCATATTATGTCTTACCATGAAACATAGAAATGAGATGCGATATCGCGTTTTAAGAATCATAAGAACTCTATTGCTACGATACGTAGACAACTGCAAACGCTATTTCCTTGCATGGAAGTGTCGCATTTACATTCATTTGAGTCGCATACGAGGAATGCATAACACTTCGCAATGAATATTATATCTTACCATGAAACATAGATATGAGATGCAATATCGCGTTTTAAGAAGCATTAGAACTCTATTGCTACGATAGGTAAACATCTGCAAACGCTATTTCCTTGCAAGGAAGTGTTGCATTTACATTCATTTGAAGTGTAGACGAGGAATACATGACACTTTGCAAATCATATTATGTCTTACCATGAAACATAGAAATGAGATGCGATATCGCGTTTTAAGAAGGATTAGAATTCTATTGCTACGATATGTAGACATCTGCAAACGCTATTTCCTAGCGAGGAAGTGTCGCATTCACATTCATTTGAAGTGTAGACGAGGAATACATAACACTTCGCAAATCATATTATATCTAGCCATGAAACATAGAAATGAGATGCGACATCGCGTTTTAAGAAGCATTACATATCTATTGCTACGATACGTAGACATCTGCAAACGCTATTTCCTAGCGAGGAAGTGTCGTATTCACATTCATTTGAAGTGTAGACGAGGAATACATAACACTTCGCAAATCATATTATATCCTACCATGAAAGATGGAAATGAGATGCGATATCGCGCTTTAAGAATCATAAGAACTCTATTGCTACGATACGTAGAAAACTGCAAACGCTATTTCCTTGCAAGGAAGTGTCGCATTTACATTCATTTGAATCGCATACGAGGAATGCATAACACTTCGCAATGAATATTATATCTTATCATGAGACATAGATACGGGATGCAATATCTCGTTTTAAGACGCATTTGAACTCTATTGCTTCGATACGTAGACATCAGCAAACGCTATTTCCTTGCAAGGAAGTGTCGGATTTACATTCACTTGATGTGTAGACGAGGAATACATAACACTTCGCAAATCATATTATATCTTACCATGAAACATAGAAATGAGATGCGATATCGCGTTTTAAGAATCATAAGGACTCTATTGCTACGATACGTAGACAACTGCAAACGCTATTTCCTTGCAAGGAAGTGTCGCATTTACATTCATTTGAATCGCATACGAGGAATGCATAACACTTCGCAATGAATATTATATCTTATCATGAGACATAGATACGGGATGCAATATCTCGTTTTAAGACGCATTTGAACTCTATTGCTTCGATACGTAGACATCAGCAAACGCTATTTCCTTGCAAGGAAGTGTCGGATTTACATTCATTTGATGGGTAGACGAGAAATACATAACACTTCGCAAATCATATTATATCTTACCATGAAACATAGAAATGAGATGCGATATCGCGTTTTAAGAATCATAAGAACTCTATTGCTACGATACGTAGACAACTGCAAACGCTATTTCCTTGCATGGAAGTGTCGCATTTACATTCATTTGAAGTGTAGGCGAGAAATACATAACACTTCGCAAATCAAGTTATATCTTACCATGAAACATAGAAATGAGATGCGATATCGCGTTTTAAGAAGCATTAGAAAGCTATTGCTACGATACGTAGACATCTGCAAACGCTATTTCCTAGCGTGGAAGTATCGCATTCACATTTATTTGAAGTGTAGACGAGGAATACATAACACTACGCAAATCATGTTATATCTTACCATGAAACATAGAAATGAGATGCGATATCGCGTTTTAAGAAGCATTAGAAAGCTATTGCTACGATACGTAGACATATGCAAACGCTATTTCCTAGCGAGGAAGTATCGCATTCACATTCATTTGAAGTGTAGACGAGGAATACATAACACTACGCAAATCATGTTATATCTTACCATGAAACATAGAAATGAGATGCGATATCGCGTTTTAAGAAGCATTAGAAAGCTATTGCTACGATACGTAGACATATGCAAACGCTATTTCCTAGCGAGGAAGTATCGCATTCACATTCATTTGAAGTGTAGACGAGGAATACATAACACTTCGCAAATCATGTTATATCTTACCATGAAACATAGAAATGAGATGCGATATCGCGTTTTAAGAATCATATGAACTCTATTGCTACGATACGTAGACATCTGTAGACGCTATGTCCTAGCAAGGAAGTGTCGCATTTACATTCATTTGAAGTGTAGACGAGGAATACATGACACTTCGCAAATCACATTATATCTTACCATGAAACATAGAAATGAGATGCGATATCGCGTTTTAAGAAGCACTAAAAGTCTATTGCTACGATACGTAGACATCTGCAAACGCTATTTCTTTGCAAGGAAGTGTCGCATTTACATTCATTTGAAGTGTAGGCGAGGAATACATAACACTTCGCAAATCATATTATATCTTACCATGAAACACAGAAATGAGATGCGATATCGCGTTTTAAGAAGCATTAGAACTCTATTGCTACGATAGATAGACATCTGCAAACGCTATTTCCTTGCAAGGAAGTGTCGCATTTACATTCATTTGAAGTGTAGACGAGGAATACATAACACTTCGCAAATCATATTATATCTTACCATGAAACATAGAAATGAGATGCGATATCGCGTTTTAAGAAGCATTAGAACTCTATTGCTACGATACGTAGACAACAGCAAACGCTATTTCCTTGCAAGAAAGTGTCGCAATTACATTCATTTGAATCGTAGACGAGGAATCCATAACACATCGCAATGAATATTATATCTTATCATGAAACATAGATATGAGATGCAATATCTCGTTTTAAGAAGCATTAGAACTCTATTGCTACGATACCTAGACATCTGCAGACGCTATTTCCTAGCAAGGAAGTGTCGCATTTACATTCATTTGAAGTGTAGACGAGGAATACATGACACTTCGCAAATCATATTATATCTTACCATGAAACATAGAAATAAGATGCAATATCGCGTTTTAAGAATCATAAGAACTCTATTGCTACGATACGTAGACATCTGTAGACGCTATTTCCTTGCAAGGAAGTGTCGCATTTACATTCATTTGAAGTGTAGACGAGGAATACATGACACTTCGCAAATCACATTATATCTTACCATGAAACATAGAAATGAGATGCGATATCGCGTTTTAAGAAGCACTAAAAATCTATTGCTACGATACGTAGACATCTGCAAACGCTATTTCTTTGCAAGGAAGTGTGGCATTTACATTCATTTGAAGTGTAGGCGAGGAATACATAACACTTCGCAAATCATATTATATCTTACCATGAAACACAGAAATGAGATGCCATATCGCGTTTTAAGAAGCATTAGAACTCTATTGCTACGATAGGTAGACATCTGCAAACGCTATTTCCTTGCAAGGAAGTGTCGCATTTACATTCATTTGAAGTGTAGACGAGGAATACATAACACTTCGCAAATCATATTATATCTTACCATGAAACATAGAAATGAGATGCGATATCGCGTTTTAAGGAGCACTAAAAATCTATTGCTACGATACTTAGACATCTGCAAACGCTATTTCTTTGCAAGGAAGTGTGGCATTTACATTCATTTGAAGTGTAGGCGAGGAATACATAACACTTCGCAAATCATATTATATCTTACCATGAAACACAGAAATGAGATGCGATATCGCGTTTTAAGAAGCATTAGAACTCTATTGCTACGATAGTAAGACATCTGCAAACGCTATTTCCTTGCAAGGAAGTGTCGCATTTACATTCATTTGAAGTGTAGACGAGGAATACATAACACTTCGCAAATCATATTATATCTTACCATGAAACATAGAAATGAGATGCGATATCGCGTTTTAAGGAGCATTAGAACTCTATCGCTACGATACCTAGACATCTGCAGACGCTATTTCCTAGCAAGGAAGTGTCGCATTTACATTCATTTGAAGTGCAGACGAGGAATGCATAACGCTTCGCAATGAATATTATATCTTATCATGAAACATAGATATGAGATGCAATATCTCGTTTTAAGAAGCATTTGAACTCTATTGCTACGATACGTAGACAACTGCAAACGCTATTTCCTTGCAAGGAAGTGTCGCATTTACATTCATTTGAATCGTAGACGAGGAATGCATTACACTTCGCAATGAATATTATATCTTATCATGAAACATAGATATGAGATGCAATATCCCGTTTTAAGAAGCATTAGAAGTCTATTGCTACGATACCTAGACATCTGCAGACGCTATTTCCTAGCAAGGAAGTGTCGCATTTACATTCATTTGAAGTGTAGACGAGGAATACATGACACTTCGCAAATCATATTATATCTTACCATGAAACATAGAAATAAGATGCAATATCGCGTTTTAAGAAGCATTAGAACTATATTGCTACGGTAGGTAGACATCTGCAAACGCTTTTTCCTAGCAAGGAAGTGATGCATTTACATTCATTTGAAGTGTAGACGAGGAATACATGACACTTCGCAAATCATATTATATCTTACCATTAAACATAGAAATGAGATGCGATATCGCGTTTTAAGAAGCACTAAAAATCTATTGCTACGATACGTAGACATCTGCAGACGCTATTTCCTAGCAAGGAAGTGTCGCATTTACATTCATTTGAAGTGTAGACGAGGAATACGTAACACTTCGCAAATCATATTATATCTTACCATGAAACGTAGAAATGGGATGCGATATCGCGTCTTAAGAAGCATTACATATCTATGGCTACGATACGTAGACATCTGCAAACGCTATTTCCTAGCGAGGAAGTGTCGCATTTACATTCATTTGAAGTGTAGGCGAGGAATACATAACACCTCGCAAATCATATTATATCTTACCATGAAACATAGAAATAAGATGCAATATCGCGTTTTAAGAATCATAAGAACTCTATTGCTACGATACGTAGACATCTGTAGACGCTATTTCCTTGCAAGGAAGTGTCGCATTTACATTCATTTGAATCGTAGACGAGGAATGCATTACACTTCGCAATGAATATTATATCTTATCATGAAACATAGATATGAGATGCAATATCTCGTTTTAAGAATTATTAGAACTCTATTGCTACGATACCTAGACATCTGCAGACGCTATTTCCTAGCAAGGAAGTGTCGCATTTACATTCATTTGAAGTGTAGACGAGGAATACATGACACTTCGCAAATCATATTATATCTTACCATGAAACATAGAAATAAGATGCAATATCGCGTTTTAAGAATTATAAGAACTATATTGCTACGATACGTAGACATCTGCAGACGCTATTTCCTAGCAAGGAAGTGTTGCATTTACATTCATTTGAAGTGTAGACGAGGAATACATGACACTTCGCAAATCATATTATATCTTACCATGAAACATAGAAATGAGATGCGATATCGCGTTTTAAGAAGCACTAAAAATCTATTGCTACGATACGTAGACATCTGCAAACGCTATTTCTTTGCAAGGAAGTGTCGCATTTACATTCATTTGAAGTGTAGACGAGGAATACATAACACTTCGCAAATCATATTATATCCTACCATGAAACATGGAAATGAGATGCGATATCGCGTTTAAAGAAGCATTAGAACTCTATCGCTACGATACCTAGACATCTGCAGACGCTATTTCCTAGCAAGGAAGTGTCGCATTTACATTCATTTGAAGTGTAGACGAGGAATCCAAAACACTTCGCAAATCATATTATATCTTACCATGAAACATAGAAATGAGATGCGATATCGCGTTTTAAGAAGCATTAGAAATCTATAGCTACGATACGTAGACCTCTGCAAACGCTATTTCCTTGCTAGGAAGTGACGCATTTACACTCATTTGAATAGTAGACGAGGAATACTTGACACTTCGCAAATCATATTATATCTTACCATGAAACGTAGAAATGGGATGCGATATCGCGTCTTAAGAAGCATTACATATCTATTGCTACGATACGTAGACATCTGCAAACGCTATTTCCTAGCGAGGAAGTGTCGCATTTACATTCATCTGAAGTGTAGGCGAGGAATACATAACACCTCGCAAATCATATTATATCTTACCATGAAACACAGAAATGAGATGCGATATCGCGTTTTAAGAAGCATTAGAACTCTATTGCTACGATAGGTAGACATCTGCAAACGCTATTTCCTTGCAAGGAAGTGTCGCATTTACATTCATTTGAAGTGTAGACGAGGAATACATAACACTTCGCAAATCATATTATATCTTACCATGAAACATAGAAATGAGATGCGATATCGCGTTTTAAGAAGCATTAGAACTCTATTGCTACGATAGGTAGACATCTGCAAACGCTATTTCCTTGCAAGGAAGTGTCGCATTTACATTCATTTGAAGTGTAGACGAGGAATACATAACACTTCGCAAATCATATTATATCTTACCATGAAACATAGAAATGAGATGCGATATCGCGTTTTAAGGAGCATTAGAACTCTATCGCTACGATACCTAGACATCTGCAGACGCTATTTCCTAGCAAGGAAGTGTCGCATTTACATTCATTTGAAGAGTAGACGAGGAATACATAACACTTCGCAAAACATATTATATCTTACCATGAAACATAGAAATGAGATGCGATATCGCGTTTTAAGAAGCATTAGAACGCTATCGCTACGATACCTAGACATCTCCAGACGCCATTTCCTAGCAAGGAAGTGCCGCATTTACATTCATTTGAAGTGTAGACGAGGAATACATAACACTTCGCAAATCATATTATATCTTACCATGAAACATAGAAATGAGATGCGTTATCGCGTTTTAAGAATCATAAGAACACTATTGCTACGATACGTAGACATCTGCAAACGCAATTTCCTAGCAAGGAAGTGTCGCATTCACATTCATTTGAAGTGTAGACGAGGAATACATAACACTTCGCAAATCATATTATATCTTACCATGAAAGACAGAAATGAGATGCGATATCGCGTTTTAAGAATCATAAGAACTCTATTGCTACGATACGTAGACATCTGCAAACGCTATTTCCTTGCGAGGAAGTGTCCCATTTACATTCATTTGAAGTGCAGACGAGGAATACATAACACTTCGCAAATCATATTATATCTCACCATGAAACATAGAAATGAGATGCGATATCGCGTTTTAAGAAGCATTAGAACTCTATCGCTACGATAGGTAAACATCTGCAAACGCTATTTCCTTGCAAGGAAGTGTTGCATTTACATTCATTTGAAGTGTAGACGAGGAATACATGACACTTTGCAAATCATATTATGTCTTACCATGAAACATAGAAATGAGATGCGATATCGCGTTTTAAGAATCATAAGAACTCTATTGCTACGATACGTAGACAACTGCAAACGCTATTTCCTTGCATGGAAGTGTCGCATTTACATTCATTTGAGTCGCATACGAGGAATGCATAACACTTCGCAATGAATATTATATCTTACCATGAAACATAGATATGAGATGCAATATCGCGTTTTAAGAAGCATTAGAACTCTATTGCTACGATAGGTAAACATCTGCAAACGCTATTTCCTTGCAAGGAAGTGTTGCATTTACATTCATTTGAAGTGTAGACGAGGAATACATGACACTTTGCAAATCATATTATGTCTTACCATGAAACATAGAAATGAGATGCGATATCGCGTTTTAAGAAGGATTAGAATTCTATTGCTACGATATGTAGACATCTGCAAACGCTATTTCCTAGCGAGGAAGTGTCGCATTCACATTCATTTGAAGTGTAGACGAGGAATACATAACACTTCGCAAATCATATTATATCTTACCATGAAACATAGAAATGAGATGCGATATCGCGTTTTAGGAAGCATTAGAACACTATCGCTACGATACCTAGACATCTGCAGACGCTATTTCCTAGCAAGGAAGTGTCGCATTTACATTCATTTGAAGTGTAGACGAGGAATACATAACACTTCGCAAATCATATTATATCTAGCCATGAAACATAGAAATGAGATGCGACATCGCGTTTTAAGAAGCATTACATATCTATTGCTACGATACGTAGACATCTGCAAACGCTATTTCCTAGCGAGGAAGTGTCGCATTCACATTCATTTGAAGTGTAGACGAGGAATACATAACACTTCGCAAATCATATTATATCCTACCATGAAAGATGGAAATGAGATGCGATATCGCGCTTTAAGAATCATAAGAACTCTATTGCTACGATACGTAGAAAACTGCAAACGCTATTTCCTTGCAAGGAAGTGTCGCATTTACATTCATTTGAATCGCATACGAGGAATGCATAACACTTCGCAATGAATATTATATCTTATCATGAGACATAGATACGGGATGCAATATCTCGTTTTAAGACGCATTTGAACTCTATTGCCTCGATACGTAGACATCAGCAAACGCTATTTCCTTGCAAGGAAGTGTCGGATTTACATTCATTTGATGTGTAGACGAGGAATACATAACACTTCGCAAAACATATTATATCTTACCATGAAACATAGAAATGAGATGCGATGTCGCGTTTTAAGAAGCATTAGAACGCTATCGCTACGATACCTAGACATCTCCAGACGCCATTTCCTAGCGAGGAAGTGCCGCATTTACATTCATTTGAAGTGTAGACGAGGAATACATAACACTTCGCAAATCATATTATATCTTACCATGAAACATAGAAATGAGATGCGTTATCGCGTTTTAAGAATCATAAGAACACTATTGCTACGATACGTAGACATCTGCAAACGCTATTTCCTAGCAAGGAAGTGTCGCATTCACATTCATTTGAAGTGTAGACGAGGAATACATAACACTTCGCAAATCATATTATATCTTACCATGAAAGACAGAAATGAGATGCGATATCGCGTTTTAAGAATCATAAGAACTCTATTGCTACGATACGTAGACATCTGCAAACGCTATTTCCTTGCGAGGAAGTGTCCCATTTACATTCATTTGAAGTGCAGACGAGGAATACATAACACTTCGCAAATCATATTATATCTCACCATGAAACATAGAAATGAGATGCGATATCGCGTTTTAAGAAGCATTAGAACTCTATCGCTACGATAGGTAAACATCTGCAAACGCTATTTCCTTGCAAGGAAGTGTTGCATTTACATTCATTTGAAGTGTAGACGAGGAATACATGACACTTTGCAAATCATATTATGTCTTACCATGAAACATAGAAATGAGATGCGATATCGCGTTTTAAGAATCATAAGAACTCTATTGCTACGATACGTAGACAACTGCAAACGCTATTTCCTTGCATGGAAGTGTCGCATTTACATTCATTTGAGTCGCATACGAGGAATGCATAACACTTCGCAATGAATATTATATCTTACCATGAAACATAGATATGAGATGCAATATCGCGTTTTAAGAAGCATTAGAACTCTATTGCTACGATAGGTAAACATCTGCAAACGCTATTTCCTTGCAAGGAAGTGTTGCATTTACATTCATTTGAAGTGTAGACGAGGAATACATGACACTTTGCAAATCATATTATGTCTTACCATGAAACATAGAAATGAGATGCGATATCGCGTTTTAAGAAGGATTAGAATTCTATTGCTACGATATGTAGACATCTGCAAACGCTATTTCCTAGCGAGGAAGTGTCGCATTCACATTCATTTGAAGTGTAGACGAGGAATACATAACACTTCGCAAATCATATTATATCTTACCATGAAACATAGAAATGAGATGCGATATCGCGTTTTAGGAAGCATTAGAACACTATCGCTACGATACCTAGACATCTGCAGACGCTATTTCCTAGCAAGGAAGTGTCGCATTTACATTCATTTGAAGTGTAGACGAGGAATACATAACACTTCGCAAATCATATTATATCTAGCCATGAAACATAGAAATGAGATGCGACATCGCGTTTTAAGAAGCATTACATATCTATTGCTACGATACGTAGACATCTGCAAACGCTATTTCCTAGCGAGGAAGTGTCGCATTCACATTCATTTGAAGTGTAGACGAGGAATACATAACACTTCGCAAATCATATTATATCCTACCATGAAAGATGGAAATGAGATGCGATATCGCGCTTTAAGAATCATAAGAACTCTATTGCTACGATACGTAGAAAACTGCAAACGCTATTTCCTTGCAAGGAAGTGTCGCATTTACATTCATTTGAATCGCATACGAGGAATGCATAACACTTCGCAATGAATATTATATCTTATCATGAGACATAGATACGGGATGCAATATCTCGTTTTAAGACGCATTTGAACTCTATTGCCTCGATACGTAGACATCAGCAAACGCTATTTCCTTGCAAGGAAGTGTCGGATTTACATTCATTTGATGTGTAGACGAGGAATACATAACACTTCGCAAATCATATTATATCTTACCATGAAACATAGAAATGAGATGCGATATCGCGTTTTAAGAATCATAAGGACTCTATTGCTACGATACGTAGACAACTGCAAACGCTATTTCCTTGCAAGGAAGTGTCGCATTTACATTCATTTGAATCGCATACGAGGAATGCATAACACTTCGCAATGAATATTATATCTTATCATGAGACATAGATACGGGATGCAATATCTCGTTTTAAGAAGCATTTGAACTCTATTGCTTCGATACGTAGACATCAGCAAACGCTATTTCCTTGCATGGAAGTGTCGCATTTACATTCATTTGAAGTGTAGGCGAGAAATACATAACACTTCGCAAATCATGTTATATCTTACCATGAAACATAGAAATGAGATGCGATATCGCGTTTTAAGAAGCATTAGAAAGCTATTGCTACGATACGTAGACATCTGCAAACGCTATTTCCTAGCGTGGAAGTATCGCATTCACATTCATTTGAAGTGTAGACGAGGAATACATAACACTACGCAAATCATGTTATATCTTACCATGAAACATAGAAATGAGATGCGATATCGCGTTTTAAGAAGCATTAGAAAGCTATTGCTACGATACGTAGACATATGCAAACGCTATTTCCTAGCGAGGAAGTATCGCATTCACATTCATTTGAAGTGTAGACGAGGAATACATAACACTACGCAAATCATGTTATATCTTACCATGAAACATAGAAATGAGATGCGATATCGCGTTTTAAGAAGCATTAGAAAGCTATTGCTACGATACGTAGACATATGCAAACGCTATTTCCTAGCGAGGAAGTATCGCATTCACATTCATTTGAAGTGTAGACGAGGAATACATAACACTTCGCAAATCATGTTATATCTTACCATGAAACATAGAAATGAGATGCGATATCGCGTTTTAAGAATCATATGAACTCTATTGCTACGATACGTAGACATCTGTAGACGCTATGTCCTAGCAAGGAAGTGTCGCATTTACATTCATTTGAAGTGTAGACGAGGAATACATGACACTTCGCAAATCACATTATATCTTACCATGAAACATAGAAATGAGATGCGATATCGCGTTTTAAGAAGCACTAAAAGTCTATTGCTACGATACTTAGACATCTGCAAACGCTATTTCTTTGCAAGGAAGTGTGGCATTTACATTCATTTGAAGTGTAGGCGAGGAATACATAACACTTCGCAAATCATATTATATCTTACCATGAAACACAGAAATGAGATGCGATATCGCGTTTTAAGAAGCATTAGAACTCTATTGCTACGATAGTAAGACATCTGCAAACGCTATTTCCTTGCAAGGAAGTGTCGCATTTACATTCATTTGAAGTGTAGACGAGGAATACATAACACTTCGCAAATCATATTATATCTTACCATGAAACATAGAAATGAGATGCGATATCGCGTTTTAAGGAGCATTAGAACTCTATCGCTACGATACCTAGACATCTGCAGACGCTATTTCCTAGCAAGGAAGTGTCGCATTTACATTCATTTGAAGTGCAGACGAGGAATGCATAACGCTTCGCAATGAATATTATATCTTATCATGAAACATAGATATGAGATGCAATATCTCGTTTTAAGAAGCATTTGAACTCTATTGCTACGATACGTAGACAACTGCAAACGCTATTTCCTTGCAAGGAAGTGTCGCATTTACATTCATTTGAATCGTAGACGAGGAATGCATTACACTTCGCAATGAATATTATATCTTATCATGAAACATAGATATGAGATGCAATATCCCGTTTTAAGAAGCATTAGAAGTCTATTGCTACGATACCTAGACATCTGCAGACGCTATTTCCTAGCAAGGAAGTGTCGCATTTACATTCTTTTGAAGTGTAGACGAGGAATACATGACACTTCGCAAATCATATTATATCTTACCATGAAACATAGAAATAAGATGCAATATCGCGTTTTAAGAAGCATTAGAACTATATTGCTACGGTAGGTAGACATCTGCAAACGCTTTTTCCTAGCAAGGAAGTGTTGCATTTACATTCATTTGAAGTGTAGACGAGGAATACATGACACTTCGCAAATCATATTATATCTTACCATTAAACATAGAAATGAGATGCGATATCGCGTTTTAAGAAGCACTAAAAATCTATTGCTACGATTCGTAGACATCTGCAGACGCTATTTCCTAGCAAGGAAGTGTCGCATTTACATTCCTTTGAAGTGTAGACGAGGAATACATAACACTTCGCAAATCATATTATATCTTACCATGAAACGTAGAAATGGGATGCGATATCGCGTCTTAAGAAGCATTACATATCTATGGCTACGATACGTAGACATCTGCAAACGCTATTTCCTAGCGAGGAAGTGTCGCATTTACATTCATTTGAAGTGTAGGCGAGGAATACATAACACCTCGCAAATCATATTATATCTTACCATGAAACATAGAAATAAGATGCAATATCGCGTTTTAAGAATCATAAGAACTCTATTGCTACGATACGTAGACATCTGTAGACGCTATGTCCTTGCAAGGAAGTGTCGCATTTACATTCATTTGAATCGTAGACGAGGAATGCATTACACTTCGCAATGAATATTATATCTTATCATGAAACATAGATATGAGATGCAATATCTCGTTTTAAGAATTATTAGAACTCTATTGCTACGATACCTAGACATCTGCAGACGCTATTTCCTTGCAAGGAAGTGTCGCATTTACATTCATTTGAAGTGTAGACGAGGAATACATAACACTTCGCAAATCATATTATATCTTACCATGAAACATAGAAATGAGATGCGATATCGCGTTTTAAGGAGCATTAGAACTCTATCGCTACGATACCTAGACATCTGCAGACGCTATTTCCTAGCAAGGAAGTGTCGCATTTACATTCATTTGAAGAGTAGACGAGGAATACATAACACTTCGCAAAACATATTATATCTTACCATGAAACATAGAAATGAGATGCGATATCGCGTTTTAAGAAGCATTAGAACGCTATCGCTACGATACCTAGACATCTCCAGACGCCATTTCCTAGCAAGGAAGTGCCGCATTTACATTCATTTGAAGTGTAGACGAGGAATACATAACACTTCGCAAATCATATTATATCTTACCATGAAACATAGAAATGAGATGCGTTATCGCGTTTTAAGAATCATAAGAACACTATTGCTACGATACGTAGACATCTGCAAACGCTATTTCCTAGCAAGGAAGTGTCGCATTCACATTCATTTGAAGTGTAGACGAGGAATACATAACACTTCGCAAATCATATTATATCTTACCATGAAAGACAGAAATGAGATGCGATATCGCGTTTTAAGAATCATAAGAACTCTTTTGCTACGATACGTAGACATCTGCAAACGCTATTTCCTTGCGAGGAAGTGTCCCATTTACATTCATTTGAAGTGCAGACGAGGAATACATAACACTTCGCAAATCATATTATACCTCACCATGAAACATAGAAATGAGATGCGATATCGCGTTTTAAGAAGCATTAGAACTCTATTGCTACGATAGGTAAACATCTGCAAACGCTATTTCCTTGCAAGGAAGTGTTGCATTTACATTCATTTGAAGTGTAGACGAGGAATACATGACACTTTGCAAATCATATTATGTCTTACCATGAAACATAGAAATGAGATGCGATATCGCGTTTTAAGAATCATAAGAACTCTATTGCTACGATACGTAGACAACTGCAAACGCTATTTCCTTGCATGGAAGTGTCGCATTTACATTCATTTGAGTCGCATACGAGGAATGCATAACACTTCGCAATGAATATTATATCTTACCATGAAACATAGATATGAGATGCAATATCGCGTTTTAAGAAGCATTAGAACTCTATTGCTACGATAGGTAAACATCTGCAAACGCTATTTCCTTGCAAGGAAGTGTTGCATTTACATTCATTTGAAGTGTAGACGAGGAATACATGACACTTTGCAAATCATATTATGTCTTACCATGAAACATAGAAATGAGATGCGATATCGCGTTTTAAGAAGGATTAGAATTCTATTGCTACGATATGTAGACATCTGCAAACGCTATTTCCTAGCGAGGAAGTGTCGCATTCACATTCATTTGAAGTGTAGACGAGGAATACATAACACTTCGCAAATCATATTATATCCTACCATGAAAGATGGAAATGAGATGCGATATCGCGCTTTAAGAATCATAAGAACTCTATTGCTACGATACGTAGAAAACTGCAAACGCTATTTCCTTGCAAGGAAGTGTCGCATTTACATTCATTTGAATCGCATACGAGGAATGCATAACACTTCGCAATGAATATTATATCTTATCATGAGACATAGATACGGGATGCAATATCTCGTTTTAAGACGCATTTGAACTCTATTGCCTCGATACGTAGACATCAGCAAACGCTATTTCCTTGCAAGGAAGTGTCGGATTTACATTCATTTGATGTGTAGACGAGGAATACATAACACTTCGCAAATCATATTATATCTTACCATGAAACATAGAAATGAGATGCGATATCGCGTTTTAAGAATCATAAGGACTCTATTGCTACGATACGTAGACAACTGCAAACGCTATTTCCTTGCAAGGAAGTGTCGCATTTACATTCATTTGAATCGCATACGAGGAATGCATAACACTTCGCAATGAATATTATATCTTATCATGAGACATAGATACGGGATGCAATATCTCGTTTTAAGACGCATTTGAACTCTATTGCTTCGATACGTAGACATCAGCAAACGCTATTTCCTTGCAAGGAAGTGTCGGATTTACATTCATTTGATGGGTAGACGAGGAATACATAACACTTCGCAAATCATATTATATCTTACCATGAAACATAGAAATGAGATGCGATATCGCGTTTTAAGAATCATAAGAACTCTATTGCTACGATACGTAGACAACTGCAAACGCTATTTCCATGCATGGAAGTGTCGCATTTACATTCATTTGAAGTGTAGGCGAGAAATACATAACACTTCGCAAATCATGTTATATCTTACCATGAAACATAGAAATGAGATGCGATATCGCGTTTTAAGAAGCATTAGAAAGCTATTGCTACGATACGTAGACATCTGCAGACGCTATTTCCTAGCGTGGAAGTATCGCATTCACATTCATTTGAAGTGTAGACGAGGAATACATAACACTACGCAAATCATGTTATATCTTACCATGAAACATAGAAATGAGATGCGATATCGCGTTTTAAGAAGCATTAGAAAGCTATTGCTACGATACGTAGACATATGCAAACGCTATTTCCTAGCGAGGAAGTATCGCATTCACATTCATTTGAAGTGTAGACGAGGAATACATAACACTACGCAAATCATGTTATATCTTACCATGAAACATAGAAATGAGATGCGATATCGCGTTTTAAGAAGCATTAGAAAGCTATTGCTACGATACGTAGACATATGCAAACGCTATTTCCTAGCGAGGATGTATCGCATTCACATTCATTTGAAGTGTAGACGAGGAATACATAACACTTCGCAAATCATGTTATATCTTACCATGAAACATAGAAATGAGATGCGATATCGCGTTTTAAGAATCATATGAACTCTATTGCTACGATACGTAGACATCTGTAGACGCTATGTCCTAGCAAGGAAGTGTCGCATTTACATTCATTTGAAGTGTAGACGAGGAATACATGACACTTCGCAAATCACATTATATCTTACCATGAAACATAGAAATGAGATGCGATATCGCGTTTTAAGAAGCACTAAAAGTCTATTGCTACGATACGTAGACATCTGCAAACGCTATTTCTTTGCAAGGAAGTGTCGCATTTACATTCATTTGAGTCGCATACGAGGAATGCATAACACTTCGCAATGAATATTATATCTTACCATGAAACATAGATATGAGATGCAATATCGCGTTTTAAGAAGCATTAGAACTCTATTGCTACGATAGGTAAACATCTGCAAACGCTATTTCCTTGCAAGGAAGTGTTGCATTTACATTCATTTGAAGTGTAGACGAGGAATACATGACACTTTGCAAATCATATTATGTCTTACCATGAAACATAGAAATGAGATGCGATATCGCGTTTTAAGAAGGATTAGAATTCTATTGCTACGATATGTAGACATCTGCAAACGCTATTTCCTAGCGAGGAAGTGTCGCATTCACATTCATTTGAAGTGTAGACGAGGAATACATAACACTTCGCAAATCATATTATATCCTACCATGAAAGATGGAAATGAGATGCGATATCGCGCTTTAAGAATCATAAGAACTCTATTGCTACGATACGTAGAAAACTGCAAACGCTATTTCCTTGCAAGGAAGTGTCGCATTTACATTCATTTGAATCGCATACGAGGAATGCATAACACTTCGCAATGAATATTATATCTTATCATGAGACATAGATACGGGATGATGCAATATCTCGTTTTAAGACGCATTTGAACTCTATTGCCTCGATACGTAGACATCAGCAAACGCTATTTCCTTGCAAGGAAGTGTCGGATTTACATTCATTTGATGTGTAGACGAGGAATACATAACACTTCGCAAATCATATTATATCTTACCATGAAACATAGAAATGAGATGCGATATCGCGTTTTAAGAATCATAAGGACTCTATTGCTACGATACGTAGACAACTGCAAACGCTATTTCCTTGCAAGGAAGTGTCGCATTTACATTCATTTGAATCGCATACGAGGAATGCATAACACTTCGCAATGAATATTATATCTTATCATGAGACATAGATACGGGATGCAATATCTCGTTTTAAGACGCATTTGAACTCTATTGCTTCGATACGTAGACATCAGCAAACGCTATTTCCTTGCAAGGAAGTGTCGGATTTACATTCATTTGATGGGTAGACGAGGAATACATAACACTTCGCAAATCATATTATATCTTACCATGAAACATAGAAATGAGATGCGATATCGCGTTTTAAGAATCATAAGAACTCTATTGCTACGATACGTAGACAACTGCAAACGCTATTTCCATGCATGGAAGTGTCGCATTTACATTCATTTGAAGTGTAGGCGAGAAATACATAACACTTCGCAAATCATGTTATATCTTACCATGAAACATAGAAATGAGTTGCGATATCGCGTTTTAAGAAGCATTAGAAAGCTATTGCTACGATACGTAGACATCTGCAAACGCTATTTCCTAGCGTGGAAGTATCGCATTCACATTCATTTGAAGTGTAGACGAGGAATACATAACACTACGCAAATCATGTTATATCTTACCATGAAACATAGAAATGAGATGCGATATCGCGTTTTAAGAAGCATTAGAAAGCTATTGCTACGATACGTAGACATATGCAAACGCTATTTCCTAGCGAGGAAGTATCGCATTCACATTCATTTGAAGTGTAGACGAGGAATACATAACACTACGCAAATCATGTTATATCTTACCATGAAACATAGAAATGAGATGCGATATCGCGTTTTAAGAAGCATTAGAAAGCTATTGCTACGATACGTAGACATATGCAAACGCTATTTCCTAGCGAGGAAGTATCGCATTCACATTCATTTGAAGTGTAGACGAGGAATACATAACACTTCGCAAATCATGTTATATCTTACCATGAAACATAGAAATGAGATGCGATATCGCGTTTTAAGAATCATATGAACTCTATTGCTACGATACGTAGACATCTGTAGACGCTATGTCCTAGCAAGGAAGTGTCGCATTTACATTCATTTGAAGTGTAGACGAGGAATACATGACACTTCGCAAATCACATTATATCTTACCATGAAACATAGAAATGAGATGCGATATCGCGTTTTAAGAAGCACTAAAAGTCTATTGCTACGATACGTAGACATCTGCAAACGCTATTTCTTTGCAAGGAAGTGTCGCATTTACATTCATTTGAAGTGTAGGCGAGGAATACATAACACTTCGCAAATCATATTATATCTTACCATGAAACACAGAAATGAGATGCGATATCGCGTTTTTAGAAGCATTAGAACTCTATTGCTACGATAGGTAGACATCTGCAAACGCTATTTCCTTGCAAGGAAGTGTCGCATTTACATTCATTTGAAGTGTAGACGAGGAATACATAACACTTCGCAAATCATATTATATCTTACCATGAAACATAGAAATGAGATGCGATATCGCGTTTTAAGAAGCATTAGAACTCTATTGCTACGATACGTAGACAACTGCAAACGCTATTTCCTTGCAAGAAAGTGTCGCAATTACATTCATTTGAATCGTAGACGAGGAATCCATAACACATCGCAATGAATATTATATCTTATCATGAAACATAGATATGAGATGCAATATCTCGTTTTAAGAAGCATTAGAACTCTATTGCTACGATACCTAGACATCTGCAGACGCTATTTTCCTAGCAAGGAAGTGTCGCATTTACATTCATTTGAAGTGTAGGCGAGAAATACATAACACTTCGCAAATCATGTTATATCTTACCATGAAACATAGAAATGAGATGCGATATCGCGTTTTAAGAAGCATTAGAAAGCTATTGCTACGATACGTAGACATCTGCAAACGCTATTTCCTAGCGTGGAAGTATCGCATTCACATTCATTTGAAGTGTAGACGAGGAATACATAACACTACGCAAATCATGTTATATCTTACCATGAAACATAGAAATGAGATGCGATATCGCGTTTTAAGAAGCATTAGAACGCTATCGCTACGATACCTAGACATCTCCAGACGCCATTTCCTAGCAAGGAAGTGCCGCATTTACATTCATTTGAAGTGTAGACGAGGAATACATAACACTTCGCAAATCATATTATATCTTACCATGAAAGACAGAAATGAGATGCGATATCGCGTTTTAAGAATCATAAGAACTCTATTGCTACGATACGTAGACATCTGCAAACGCTATTTCCTTGCGAGGAAGTGTCCCATTTACATTCATTTGAAGTGCAGACGAGGAATACATAACACTTCGCAAATCATATTATACCTCACCATGAAACATAGAAATGAGATGCGATATCGCGTTTTAAGAAGCATTAGAACTCTATTGCTACGGTAGGTAAACATCTGCAAACGCTATTTCCTTGCAAGGAAGTGTTGCATTTACATTCATTTGAAGTGTAGACGAGGAATACATGACACTTTGCAAATCATATTATGTCTTACCATGAAACATAGAAATGAGATGCGATATCGCGTTTTAAGAATCATAAGAACTCTATTGCTACGATACGTAGACAACTGCAAACGCTATTTCCTTGCATGGAAGTGTCGCATTTACATTCATTTGAGTCGCATACGAGGAATGCATAACACTTCGCAATGAATATTATATCTTACCATGAAACATAGATATGAGATGCAATATCGCGTTTTAAGAAGCATTAGAACTCTATTGCTACGATAGGTAAACATCTGCAAACGCTATTTCCTTGCAAGGAAGTGTTGCATTTACATTCATTTGAAGTGTAGACGAGGAATACATGACACTTTGCAAATCATATTATGTCTTACCATGAAACATAGAAATGAGATGCGATATCGCGTTTTAAGAAGGATTAGAGTTCTATTGCTACGATATGTAGACATCTGCAAACGCTATTTCCTAGCGAGGAAGTGTCGCATTCACATTCATTTGAAGTGTAGACGAGGATACATAACACTTCGCAAATCATATTATATCCTACCATGAAAGATGGAAATGAGATGCGATATCGCGCTTTAAGAATCATAAGAACTCTATTGCTACGATACGTAGAAAACTGCAAACGCTATTTCCTTGCAAGGAAGTGTCGCATTTACATTCATTTGAATCGCATACGAGGAATGCATAACACTTCGCAATGAATATTATATCTTATCATGAGACATAGATACGGGATGCAATATCTCGTTTTAAGACGCATTTGAACTCTATTGCTTCGATACGTAGACATCAGCAAACGCTATTTCCTTGCAAGGAAGTGTCGGATTTACATTCATTTGATGGGTAGACGAGGAATACATAACACTTCGCAAATCATATTATATCTTACCATGAAACATAGAAATGAGATGCGATATCGCGTTTTAAGAATCATAAGAACTCTATTGCTACGATACGTAGACAACTGCAAACGCTATTTCCATGCATGGAAGTGTCGCATTTACATTCATTTGAAGTGTAGGCGAGAAATACATAACACTTCGCAAATCATGTTATATCTTACCATGAAACATAGAAATGAGATGCGATATCGCGTTTTAAGAAGCATTAGAAAGCTATTGCTACGATACGTAGACATCTGCAAACGCTATTTCCTAGCGTGGAAGTATCGCATTCACATTCATTTGAAGTGTAGACGAGGAATACATAACACTACGCAAATCATGTTATATCTTACCATGAAACATAGAAATGAGATGCGATATCGCGTTTTAAGAAGCATTAGAAAGCTATTGCTACGATACGTAGACATATGCAAACGCTATTTCCTAGCGAGGAAGTATCGCATTCACATTCATTTGAAGTGTAGACGAGGAATACATAACACTACGCAAATCATGTTATATCTTACCATGAAACATAGAAATGAGATGCGATATCGCGTTTTAAGAAGCATTAGAAAGCTATTGCTACGATACGTAGACATATGCAAACGCTATTTCCTAGCGAGGAAGTATCGCATTCACATTCATTTGAAGTGTAGACGAGGAATACATAACACTTCGCAAATCATGTTATATCTTACCATGAAACATAGAAATGAGATGCGATATCGCGTTTTAAGAATCATATGAACTCTATTGCTACGATACGTAGACATTTGTAGACGCTATGTCCTAGCAAGGAAGTGTCGCATTTACATTCATTTGAAGTGTAGACGAGGAATACATGACACTTCGCAAATCACATTATATCTTACCATGAAACATAGAAATGAGATGCGATATCGCGTTTTAAGAAGCACTAAAAGTCTATTGCTACGATACGTAGACATCTGCAAACGCTATTTCTTTGCAAGGAAGTGTCGCATTTACATTCATTTGAAGTGTAGGCGAGGAATACATAACACTTCGCAAATCATATTATATCTTACCATGAAACACAGAAATGAGATGCGATATCGCGTTTTTAGAAGCATTAGAACTCTATTGCTACGATAGGTAGACATCTGCAAACGCTATTTCCTTGCAAGGAAGTGTCGCATTTACATTCATTTGAAGTGTAGACGAGGAATACATAACACTTCGCAAATCATATTATATCTTACCATGAAACATAGAAATGAGATGCGATATCGCGTTTTAAGAAGCATTAGAACTCTATTGCTACGATACGTAGACAACTGCAAACGCTATTTCCTTGCAAGAAAGTGTCGCAATTACATTCATTTGAATCGTAGACGAGGAATCCATAACACATCGCAATGAATATTATATCTTATCATGAAACATAGATATGAGATGCAATATCTCGTTTTAAGAAGCATTAGAACTCTATTGCTACGATACCTAGACATCTGCAGACGCTATTTCCTAGCAAGGAAGTGTCGCATTTACATTCATTTGAAGTGTAGGCGAGAAATACATAACACTTCGCAAATCATGTTATATCTTACCATGAAACATAGAAATGAGATGCGATATCGCGTTTTAAGAAGCATTAGAAAGCTATTGCTACGATACGTAGACATCTGCAAACGCTATTTCCTTGCATGGAAGTGTCGCATTTACATTCATTTGAGTCGCATACGAGGAATGCATAACACTTCGCAATGAATATTATATCTTACCATGAAACATAGATATGAGATGCAATATCGCGTTTTAAGAAGCATTAGAACTCTATTGCTACGATAGGTAAACATCTGCAAACGCTATTTCCTTGCAAGGAAATGTTGCATTTACATTCATTTGAAGTGTAGACGAGGAATACATGACACTTTGCAAATCATATTATGTCTTACCATGAAACATAGAAATGAGATGCGATATCGCGTTTTAAGAAGGATTAGAATTCTATTGCTACGATATGTAGACATCTGCAAACGCTATTTCCTAGCGAGGAAGTGTCGCATTCACATTCATTTGAAGTGTAGACGAGGAATACATAACACTTCGCAAATCATATTATATCCTACCATGAAAGATGGAAATGAGATGCGATATCGCGCTTTAAGAATCATAAGAACTCTATTGCTACGATACGTAGAAAACTGCAAACGCTATTTCCTTGCAAGGAAGTGTCGCATTTACATTCATTTGAATCGCATACGAGGAATGCATAACACTTCGCAATGAATATTATATCTTATCATGAGACATAGATACGGGATGCAATATCTCGTTTTAAGACGCATTTGAACTCTATTGCTTCGATACGTAGACATCAGCAAACGCTATTTCCTTGCAAGGAAGTGTCGGATTTACATTCATTTGATGGGTAGACGAGGAATACATAACACTTCGCAAATCATATTATATCTTACAATGAAACATAGAAATGAGATGCGATATCGCGTTTTAAGAATCATAAGAACTCTATTGCTACGATACGTAGACAACTGCAAACGCTATTTCCATGCATGGAAGTGTCGCATTTACATTCATTTGAAGTGTAGGCGAGAAATACATAACACTTCGCAAATCATGTTATATCTTACCATGAAACATAGAAATGAGATGCGATATCGCGTTTTAAGAAGCATTAGAAAGCTATTGCTACGATACGTAGACATCTGCAAACGCTATTTCCTAGCGTGGAAGTATCGCATTCACATTCATTTGAAGTGTAGACGAGGAATACATAACACTACGCAAATCATGTTATATCTTACCATGAAACATAGAAATGAGATGCGATATCGCGTTTTAAGAAGCATTAGAAAGCTATTGCTACGATACGTAGACATATGCAAACGCTATTTCCTAGCGAGGAAGTATCGCATTCACATTCATTTGAAGTGTAGACGAGGAATACATAACACTACGCAAATCATGTTATATCTTACCATGAAACATAGAAATGAGATGCGATATCGCGTTTTAAGAAGCATTAGAAAGCTATTGCTACGATACGTAGACATATGCAAACGCTATTTCCTAGCGAGGATGTATCGCATTCACATTCATTTGAAGTGTAGACGAGGAATACATAACACTTCGCAAATCATGTTATATCTTACCATGAAACATAGAAATGAGATGCGATATCGCGTTTTAAGAATCATATGAACTCTATTGATACGATACGTAGACATCTGTAGACGCTATGTCCTAGCAAGGAAGTGTCGCATTTACATTCATTTGAAGTGTAGACGAGGAATACATGACACTTCGCAAATCACATTATATCTTACCATGAAACATAGAAATGAGATGCGATATCGCGTTTTAAGAAGCACTAAAAGTCTATTGCTACGATACGTAGACATCTGCAAACGCTATTTCTTTGCAAGGAAGTGTCGCATTTACATTCATTTGAGTCGCATACGAGGAATGCATAACACTTCGCAATGAATATTAATATCTTACCATGAAACATAGATATGAGATGCAATATCGCGTTTTTAAGAAGCATTAGAACTCTATTGCTACGATAGGTAAACATCTGCAAACGCTATTTCCTTGCAAGGAAGTGTTGCATTTACATTCATTTGAAGTGTAGACGAGGAATACATGACACTTTGCAAATCATATTATGTCTTACCATGAAACATAGAAATGAGATGCGATATCGCGTTTTAAGAAGGATTAGAATTCTATTGCTACGATATGTAGACCTCTGCAAACGCTATTTCCTAGCGAGGAAGTGTCGCATTCACATTCATTTGAAGTGTAGACGAGGAATACATAACACTTCGCAAATCATATTATATCCTACCATGAAAGATGGAAATGAGATGCGATATCGCGCTTTAAGAATCATAAGAACTCTATTGCTACGATACGTAGAAAACTGCAAACGCTATTTCCTTGCAAGGAAGTGTCGCATTTACATTCATTTGAATCGCATACGAGGAATGCATAACACTTCGCAATGAATATTATATCTTATCATGAGACATAGATACGGGATGCAATATCTCGTTTTAAGACGCATTTGAACTCTATTGCCTCGATACGTAGACATCAGCAAACGCTATTTCCTTGCAAGGAAGTGTCGGATTTACATTCATTTGATGTGTAGACGAGGAATACATAACACTTCGCAAATCATATTATATCTTACCATGAAACATAGAAATGAGATGCGATATCGCGTTTTAAGAATCATAAGGACTCTATTGCTACGATACGTAGACAACTGCAAACGCTATTTCCTTGCAAGGAAGTGTCGCATTTACATTCATTTGAATCGCATACGAGGAATGCATAACACTTCGCAATGAATATTATATCTTATCATGAGACATAGATACGGGATGCAATATCTCGTTTTAAGACGCATTTGAACTCTATTGCTTCGATACGTAGACATCAGCAAACGCTATTTCCTTGCAAGGAAGTGTCGGATTTACATTCATTTGATGGGTAGACGAGGAATACATAACACTTCGCAAATCATATTATATCTTACCATGAAACATAGAAATGAGATGCGATATCGCGTTTTAAGAATCATAAGAACTCTATTGCTACGATACGTAGACAACTGCAAACGCTATTTCCATGCATGGAAGTATCGCATTTACATTCATTTGAAGTGTAGGCGAGAAATACATAACACTTCGCAAATCATGTTATATCTTACCATGAAACATAGAAATGAGATGCGATATCGCGTTTTAAGAAGCATTAGAAAGCTATTGCTACGATACGTAGACATCTGCAAACGCTATTTCCTAGCGTGGAAGTATCGCATTCACATTCATTTGAAGTGTAGACGAGGAATACATAACACTACGCAAATCATGTTATATCTTACCATGAAACATAGAAATGAGATGCGATATCGCGTTTTAAGAAGCATTAGAAAGCTATTGCTACGATACGTAGACATATGCAAACGCTATTTCCTAGCGAGGAAGTATCGCATTCACATTCATTTGAAGTGTAGACGAGGAATACATAACACTACGCAAATCATGTTATATCTTACCATGAAACATAGAAATGAGATGCGATATCGCGTTTTAAGAAGCATTAGAAAGCTATTGCTACGATACGTAGACATATGCAAACGCTATTTCCTAGCGAGGAAGTATCGCATTCACATTCATTTGAAGTGTAGACGAGGAATACATAACACTTCGCAAATCATGTTATATCTTACCATGAAACATAGAAATGAGATGCGATATCGCGTTTTAAGAATCATATGAACTCTATTGCTACGACGATACGTAGACATCTGTAGACGCTATGTCCTAGCAAGGAAGTGTCGCATTTACATTCATTTGAAGTGTAGACGAGGAATACATGACACTTCGCAAATCACATTATATCTTACCATGAAACATAGAAATGAGATGCGATATCGCGTTTTAAGAAGCACTAAAAGTCTATTGCTACGATACGTAGACATCTGCAAACGCTATTTCTTTGCAAGGAAGTGTCGCATTTACATTCATTTGAAGTGTAGGCGAGGAATACATAACACTTCGCAAATCATATTATATCTTACCATGAAACACAGAAATGAGATGCGATATCGCGTTTTTAGAAGCATTAGAACTCTATTGCTACGATAGGTAGACATCTGCAAACGCTATTTCCTTGCAAGGAAGTGTCGCATTTACATTCATTTGAAGTGTAGACGAGGAATACATAACACTTCGCAAATCATATTATATCTTACCATGAAACATAGAAATGAGATGCGATATCGCGTTTTAAGAAGCATTAGAACTCTATTGCTACGATACGTAGACAACTGCAAACGCTATTTCCTTGCAAGAAAGTGTCGCAATTACATTCATTTGAATCGTAGACGAGGAATCCATAACACATCGCAATGAATATTATATCTTATCATGAAACATAGATATGAGATGCAATATCTCGTTTTAAGAAGCATTAGAACTCTATTGCTACGATACCTAGACATCTGCAGACGCTATTTCCTAGCAAGGAAGTGTCGCATTTACATTCATTTGAAGTGTAGGCGAGGAATACATAACACCTCGCAAATCATATTATATCTTACCATGAAACATAGAAATAAGATGCAATATCGCGTTTTAAGAATCATAGGAACTCTATTGCTACGATACGTAGACATCTGTAGACGCTATTTCCTTGCAAGGAAGTGTCGCATTTACATTCATTTGAAGTGTAGACGAGGAATACATAACACTTCGCAAATCATATTATATCTTACCATGAAACATAGAAATGAGATGCGATATCGCGTTTTAAGAATCATAAGAACTCTATTGCTACGATACGTAGACAACTGCAAACGCTATTTCCTTGCATGGAAGTGTCGCATTTACATTCATTTGAAGTGTAGGCGAGAAATACATAACACTTCGCAAATCATGTTATATCTTACCATGAAACATAGAAATGAGATGCGATATCGCGTTTTAAGAAGCATTAGAAAGCTATTGCTACGATACGTAGACATCTGCAAACGCTATTTCCTAGCGTGGAAGTATCGCATTCACATTCATTTGAAGTGTAGACGAGGAATACATAACACTACGCAAATCATGTTATATCTTACCATGAAACATAGAAATGAGATGCGATATCGCGTTTTAAGAAGCATTAGAAAGCTATTGCTACGATACGTAGACATATGCAAACGCTATTTCCTAGCGAGGAAGTATCGCATTCACATTCATTTGAAGTGTAGACGAGGAATACATAACACTACGCAAATCATGTTATATCTTACCATGAAACATAGTAATGAGATGCGATATCGCGTTTTAAGAAGCATTAGAAAGCTATTGCTACGATACGTAGACATATGCAAACGCTATTTCCTAGCGAGGAAGTATCGCATTCACATTCATTTGAAGTGTAGACGAGGAATACATAACACTTCGCAAATCATGTTATATCTTACCATGAAACATAGAAATGAGATGCGATATCGCGTTTTAAGAATCATATGAACTCTATTGCTACGATACGTAGACATCTGTAGACGCTATGTCCTAGCAAGGAAGTGTCGCATTTACATTCATTTGAAGTGTAGACGAGGAATACATGACACTTCGCAAATCACATTATATCTTACCATGAAACATAGAAATGAGATGCGATATCGCGTTTTAAGAAGCACTAAAAGTCTATTGCTACGATACGTAGACATCTGCAAACGCTATTTCTTTGCAAGGAAGTGTCGCATTTACATTCATTTGAAGTGTAGGCGAGGAATACATAACACTTCGCAAATCATATTATATCTTACCATGAAACACAGAAATGAGATGCGATATCGCGTTTTAAGAAGCATTAGAACTCTATTGCTACGATAGGTAGACATCTGCAAACGCTATTTCCTTGCAAGGAAGTGTCGCATTTACATTCATTTGAAGTGTAGACGAGGAATACATAACACTTCGCAAATCATATTATATCTTACCATGAAACATAGAAATGAGATGCGATGTCGCGTTTTAAGAAGCATTAGAACTCTATTGCTACGATACGTAGACAACTGCAAACGCTATTTCCTTGCAAGAAAGTGTCGCAATTACATTCATTTGAATCGTAGACGAGGAATCCATAACACATCGCAATGAATATTATATCTTATCATGAAACATAGATATGAGATGCAATATCTCGTTTTAAGAAGCATTAGAACTCTATTGCTACGATACCTAGACATCTGCAGACGCTATTTCCTAGCAAGGAAGTGTCGCATTTACATTCATTTGAAGTGTAGACGAGGAATACATGACACTTCGCAAATCATATTATATCTTACCATGAAACATAGAAATAAGATGCAATATCGCGTTTTAAGAATCATAAGAACTCTATTGCTACGATACGTAGACATCTGTAGACGCTATTTCCTTGCAAGGAAGTGTCGCATTTACATTCATTTGAAGTGTAGACGAGGAATACATGACACTTCGCAAATCACATTATATCTTACCATGAAACATAGAAAATGAGATGCGATATCGCGTTTTAAGAAGCACTAAAAATCTATTGCTACGATACGTAGACATCTGCAAACGCTATTTCTTTGCAAGGAAGTGTGGCATTTACATTCATTTGAAGTGTAGGCGAGGAATACATAACACTTCGCAAATCATATTATATCTTACCATGAAACACAGAAATGAGATGCCATATCGCGTTTTAAGAAGCATTAGAACTCTATTGCTACGATAGGTAGACATCTGCAAACGCTATTTCCTTGCAAGGAAGTGTCGCATTTACATTCATTTGAAGTGTAGACGAGGAATACATAACACTTCGCAAATCATATTATATCTTACCATGAAACATAGAAATGAGATGCGATATCGCGTTTTAAGAAGCACTAAAAATCTATTGCTACGATACTTAGACATCTGCAAACGCTATTTCTTTGCAAGGAAGTGTGGCATTTACATTCATTTGAAGTGTAGGCGAGGAATACATAAGACTTCGCAATTCATATTATATCTTACCATGAAACACAGAAATGAGATGCGATATCGCGTTTTAAGAAGCATTAGAACTCTATTGCTACGATAGTAAGACATCTGCAAACGCTATTTCCTTGCAAGGAAGTGTCGCATTTACATTCATTTGAAGTGTAGACGAGGAATACATAACACTTCGCAAATCATATTATATCTTACCATGAAACACAGAAATGAGATGCGATATCGCGTTTTAAGGAGCATTAGAACTCTATCGCTACGATACCTAGACATCTGCAGACGCTATTTCCTAGCAAGGAAGTGTCGCATTTACATTCATTTGAAGTGCAGACGAGGAATGCATAACGCTTCGCAATGAATATTATATCTTATCATGAAACACAGATATGAGATGCAATATCTCGTTTTAAGAAGCATTTGAACTCTATTGCTACGATACGTAGACAACTGCAAACGCTATTTCCTTGCAAGGAAGTGTCGCATTTACATTCATTAGAATCGTAGACGAGGAATGCATTACACTTCGCAATGAATATTATATCTTATCATGAAACATAGATATGAGATGCAATATCCCGTTTTAAGAAGCATTAGAAGTCTATTGCTACGATACCTAGACATCTGCAGACGCTATTTCCTAGCAAGGAAGTGTCGCATTTACATTCATTTGAAGTGTAGACGAGGAATACATGATACTTCGCAAATCATATTATATCTTACCATGAAACTTAGAAATAAGATGCAATATCGCGTTTTAAGAAGCATTAGAACCATATTGCTACGGTAGGTAGACATCTGCAAACGCTTTTTCCTAGCAAGGAAGTGTTGCATTTACATTCATTTGAAGTGTAGACGAGGAATACATGACACTTCGCAAATCATATTATATCTTACCATTAAACATAGAAATGAGATGCGATATCGCGTTTTAAGAAGCACTAAAAATCTATTGCTACGATACGTAGACATCTGCAGACGCTATTTCCTAGCAAGGAAGTGTCGCATTTACATTCATTTGAAGTGTAGACGAGGAATACATAACACTTCGCAAATCATATTATATCTTACCATGAAACGTAGAAAAAGGATGCGATATCGCGTCTTAAGAAGCATTACATATCTATGGCTACGATACGTAGACATCTGCAAACGCTATTTCCTAGCGAGGAAGTGTCGCATTTACATTCATTTGAAGTGTAGGCGAGGAATACATAACACCTCGCAAATCATATTATATCTTACCATGAAACATAGAAATAAGATGCAATATCGCGTTTTAAGAATCATAAGAACTCTATTGCTACGATGCGTAGACATCTGTAGACGCTATTTCCTTGCAAGGAAGTGTCGCAATTACATTCATTTGAAGTGTAGACGAGGAATACATAACACTTCGCAAATCATATTATATCTTACCATGAAACATAGAAATGAGATGCGATATCGCGTTTTAAGGAGCATTAGAACTCTATTGCTACGATAGGTAAACATCTGCAAACGCTATTTCCTTGAAGGAAGTGTTGCATTTACATTCATTTGAAGTGTAGACGAGGAATACATGACACTTTGCAAATCATATTATGTCTTACCATGAAACATAGAAATGAGAAGCGATATCGCGTTTTAAGAAGGATTAGAATTCTATTGCTACGATATGTAGACATCTGCAAACGCTATTTCCTAGCGAGGAAGTGTCGCATTCACATTCATTTGAAGTGTAGACGAGGAATACATAACACTTCGCGAATCGTATTATATCTTACCATGAAACATAGAAATGAGATGCGATATCGCGTTTTAGGAAGCATTAGAACACTATCGCTACGATACCTAGACATCTGCAGACGCTATTTCCTAGCAAGGAAGTGTCGCATTTACATTCATTTGAAGTGTAGACGAGGAATACATAACACATCGCAAATCATATTATATCTTACCATGAAACATAGAAATGAGATGCGATATCGCGTTTTAAGAATCATAAGAACTCTATTGCTACGATACGTAGACAACTGCAATCGCTATTTCCTTGCATGGAAGTGTCGCATTTACATTCATTTGAGTCGCATACGAGGAATGCATAACACTTCACAATGAATATTATATCTTATCATGAAACATAGATATGAGATGCAATATCTCGTTTTAAGAAGCATTTGAACTCTATTGCTTCGATACGTAGACATCAGCAAACGCTATTTCCTTGCAAGGAAGTGTCGCATTTACATTCATTTGAAGTGTAGTCGAGGAATACATAACACTTCGCAAATCATATTATATCTTACCATGAAACATAGAAATGAGATGCGATATCTCGTTTTAAGAAGCATTAGAACACTATTGCTACGATAGGTAGACAACTGCAAACGCTATTTCCTTGCAAGGAAGTGTCGCATTTACATTCATTTGAAGTGTAGAGGAGGAATACATAACACTTCACAAATCATATTATATCTTACCATGAAACATAGAAATGAGATGCGATATCGCGTTTTAAGAAGCATTAGAAAGCTATTGCTACGATACGTAGACATCTGCAAACGCTATTACCTAGCGAGGAAGTATCGCATTCGCATTCATTTGAAGTGTAGGCGAGAAATACATAACACTTCGCAAATCATGTTATATCTTACCATGAAACATAGAAATGAGATGCGATATCGCGTTTTAAGAAGCATTAGAAATCTGTTGCTACGATACGTAGAAATCTGCAAACGCTATTTCTTTGCAAGGAAGTGTCGCATTTACATTCATTTGAAGTGCAGACGAGGAATACATAACACTTCGCAAATCATACTATATCTTACCATGAAACATAGAAATGAGATGCGATTTCGCGTTTTAAGAAGCATTAGAACTCTATTGCTACGGTAGGTAGACATCTGCAAACGCTATTTCCTAGCAAGGAAGTGTCGCATTTACATTCATTTGAAGTGTAGACGAGGAATACATAACACTTCGCAAATCAAATATATATCTTACCATGAAACATAGAAATGAGATGCGATATCGCGTTTTAAGAAGCATTAGAAATCTATAGCTACGATACGTAGACATCTGCAAACGCTATTTCCTTGCTAGGAAGTGACGCATTTACACTCATTTGAATAGTAGACGACGAATACTTGACACTTCGCAAATCATGTTATATCTTACCAGGAAACGTAGAAATGGGATGCGATATCGCGTCTTAAGAAGCATTACATATCTATTGCTACGATACGTAGACATCTGCAAACGCTATTTCGTTGCAAGGAAGTGTCGCATTTACATTCATTTGAAGTGTAGACGAGGAATACATAAAACTTCGCAAATCATATTATATCTTACCAAGAAACATAGGAATGAGATGCGATATCGCGTTTTAAGAAGCATTAGACCTCTATTGCTACGATAGGTAGACATCTGCAAACGCCATTTCCTTGCAAGGAAGTGTCGCTTTTACACTCATTTGAATAGTAGACGAGGAATACATGACACTTCGCAAATCATATTATATCTTACCATGAAACGTGGAAATGAGATGCGATATCGCGTTTTAAGAAGCAATCCATATCTATTGCTACGATACGTAGACATCTGCAAACGCTATTTCCTAGCAAGGAAGTGTCGCATTTATATTCATTTGAAGTCTAGACGAGGAATACATAACACTTCGCAAATCATGTTATATCTTACCATGAAACATAGAAATGAGATGCGATATCGCGTTTTAAGAATCATCTGAACTCTATTGCTACGATACGTAGACATCTGCAACCGTTATTTCCTAGCGAGGAAGTGTCGCATTCACATTCATTTGAAGTGTAGACGAGGAATACATAACACTTCGCAATGAATATTATATCTTATCATGAAACATAGATATGAGGTGCAGTATCTCATTTTAAGAAGCATTAGAACTCTATTGCTACGATACCTAGACATCTGCAGACGCTATTTCCTAGCAAGGAAGTGTCGCATTTACATTCATTTGAAGTGTAGACGAGGAATACATGACACTTCGCAAATCATATTATATCTTATCATGAAACATAGATATGAGATGCAATATCTCGTTTTAAGAAGCATTTGAACTCTATTGCTTCGATACGTAGACATCAGCAAACGCAATTTCCTAGCAAGGAAGTGCCGCATTTACATTCATTTGAAGTCTAGACGAGGAATACATAACACATCGCAAATCATATTATATCTTACCATGAAAGATAGAAATGAGGTGCGATAACGCGTTTTAAGAACCATAAGATCTCTATTGCTACGATACGTAGACAACTGCAAACGCTATTTCCTTGCAAGAAAGTGTCGCAATTACATTCATTTGAATCGTAGACGAGGAATGCATAACACTTCGCAATGAATATTATATCTTATCATGAAACATAGATATGAGATGCAATATCTCGTTTTAAGAAGCATTAGAACTCTATTGCTACGATACCTAGACATCTGCAGACGCTATTTCCTAGCAAGGAAGTGTCGCATTTACATTCATTTGAAGTGTAGACGAGGAATACATGACACTTCGCAAATCATATTATATCTTACCATGAATCATAGAAATAAGATGCAATATCGCGTTTTAAGAATCATAAGAACTCTATTGCTACGATACGTAGACATCTGTAGACGCTATTTCCTTGCAAGGAAGTGTCGCATTTACATTCATTTGAAGTGTAGACGAGGAATACATGACACTTCGCAAATCACATTATATCTTACCATGAAACATAGAAATGAGATGCGATATCGCGTTTTAAGAAGCACTAAAAATCTATTGCTACGATACGTAGACATCTGCAAACGCTATTTCTTTGCAAGGAAGTGTGGCATTTACATTCATTTGAAGTGTAGGCGAGGAATACATAACACTTCGCAAATCATATTATATCTTACCATGAAACACAGAAATGAGACACGATATCGCGTTTTAAGAAGCATTAGAACTCTATTGCTACGATAGGTAGACATCTGCAAACGCTATTTCCTTGCAAGGAAGTGTCGCATTTACATTCATTTGAAGTGTAGACGAGGAATACATAACACTTCGCAAATCATATTATATCTTACCATGAAACATAGAAATGAGATGCGATATCGCGTTTTAAGGAGCATTAGAACTCTATCGCTACGATACCTAGACATCTGCAGACGCTATTTCCTAGCAAGGAAGTGTCGCATTTACATTCATTTGAAGAGTAGACGAGGAATACATAACACTTCGCAAATCATATTATATCTTACCATGAAAGATAGAAATGAGATGCGATATCGCGTTTTAAGAATCATAAGAACTCTATAGCTACGATACGTAGACAACTGCAAACGCTATTTCCTTGCAAGGAAGTGTCGCATTTACGTTCATTTGAATCGCATACGAGGAATGCATAACGCTTCGCAATGAATATTATATCTTATCATGAAACATAGATATGAGATGCAATATCTCGTTTTAAGAAGCATTTGAACTCTATTGCTACGATACGTAGACAACTGCAAACGCTATTTCCTTGCAAGGAAGTGTCGCATTTACATTCATTTGAATCGTAGACGAGGAATGCATTACACTTCGCAATGAATATTATATCTTATCATGAAACATAGATATGAGATGCAATATCTGGTTTTAAGAAGCATTAGAACTCTATTGCTACGATACCTAGACATCTGCAGACGCTATTTCCTAGCAAGGAAGTGTAGCATTTACATTCATTTGAAGTGTAGACGAGGAATACATGACACTTCGCAAATCATATTATATCTTACCATGAAACATAGAATTAAGATGCAATATCGCGTTTTAAGAATTATAAGAACTATATTGCTACGATACGTAGACATCTGCAGACGCTATTTCCTAGCAAGGAAGTGTTGCATTTACATTCATTTGAAGTGTAGACGAGGAATACATGACACTTCGCAAATCATATTATATCTTACCATGAAACATAGAAATGAGATGCGATATCGCGTTTTAAGAAGCACTAAAAATCTATTGCTACGATACGTAGACATCTGCAAACGCTATTTCTTTGCAAGGAAGTGTCGCATTTACATTCATTTGAAGTGTAGACGAGGAATACATAACACTTCGCAAATCATATTATATCCTACCATGAAACATGGAAATGAGATGCGATATCGCGTTTAAAGAAGCATTAGAACTCTATCGCTACGATACCTAGACATCTGCAGACGCTATTTCCTAGCAAGGAAGTGTCGCATTTACATTCATTTGAAGTGTAGACGAGGAATACATAACACTTCGCAAATCATATTATATCTTACCATGAAACATAGAAATGAGATGCGATATCGCGTTTTAAGAAGCATTAGAAATCTATAGCTACGATACGTAGACCTCTGCAAACGCTATTTCCTTGCTAGGAAGTGACGCATTTACACTCATTTGAATAGTAGACGAGGAATACTTGACACTTCGCAAATCATATTATATCTTACCATGAAACGTAGAAATGGGATGCGATATCGCGTCTTAAGAAGCATTACATATCTATTGCTACGATACGTAGACATCTGCAAACGCTATTTCCTAGCGAGGAAGTGTCGCATTTACATTCATTTGAAGTGTAGGCGAGGAATACATAACACCTCGCAAATCATATTATATCTTACCATGAAACACAGAAATGAGATGCGATATCGCGTTTTAAGAAGCATTAGAACACTATTGCTACGATAGGTAGACATCTGCAAACGCTACTTCCTTGCAAGGAAGTGTCGCATTTACATTCATTTGAAGTGTAGACGAGGAATACATAACACTTCGCAAATCATATTATATCTTACCATGAAACATAGAAATGAGATGCGATATCGCGTTTTAAGAAGCATTAGAACTCTATTGCTACGATAGGTAGACATCTGCAAACGCTATTTCCTTGCAAGGAAGTGTCGCATTTACATTCATTTGAAGTGTAGACGAGGAATACATGACACTTTGCAAATCATATTATATCTTACCATGAAACATAGAAATGAGATGCGATATCTCGTTTTAAGAAGCATTAGAACACTATTGCTACGATAGGTAGACAACTGCAAACGCTATTTCCTTGCAAGGAAGTGTCGCATTTACATTCATTTGAAGTGTAGACGAGGAATACATAACACTTCACAAATCATATTATATCTTACCATGAAACATAGAAATGAGATGCGATATCGCGTTTTAAGAAGCATTAGAAAGCTATTGCTACGATACGTAGACATCTGCAAACGCTATTACCTAGCGAGGAAGTATCGCATTCGCATTCATTTGAAGTGTAGGCGAGAAATACATAACACTTCGCAAATCATGTTATATCTTACCATGAAACATAGAAATGAGATGCGATATCGCGTTTTAAGAAGCATTAGAAATCTGTTGCTACGATACGTAGAAATCTGCAAACGCTATTTCTGTGCAAGGAAGTGTCGCATTTACATTCATTTGAAGTGCAGACGAGGAATACATAACACTTCGCAAATCATACTATATCTTACCATGAAACATAGAAATGAGATGCGATTTCGCGTTTTAAGAAGCATTAGAACTCTATTGCTACGGTAGGTAGACATCTGCAAACGCTATTTCCTAGCAAGGAAGTGTCGCATTTACATTCATTTGAAGTGTAGACGAGGAATACATAACACTTCGCAAATCATATATATATCTTACCATGAAACATAGAAATGAGATGCGATATCGCGTTTTAAGAAGCATTAGAAATCTATAGCTACGATACGTAGACATCTGCAAACGCTATTTCCTTGCTAGGAAGTGACGCATTTACACTCATTTGAATAGTAGACGACGAATACTTGACACTTCGCAAATCATGTTATATCTTACCAGGAAACGTAGAAATGGGATGCGATATCGCGTCTTAAGAAGCATTACATATCTATTGCTACGATACGTAGACATCTGCAAACGCTATTTCGTTGCAAGGAAGTGTCGCATTTACATTCATTTGAAGTGTAGACGAGGAATACATAAAACTTCGCAAATCATATTATATCTTACCAAGAAACATAGGAATGAGATGCGATATCGCGTTTTAAGAAGCATTAGACCTCTATTGCTACGATAGGTAGACATCTGCAAACGCCATTTCCTTGCAAGGAAGTGTCGCTTTTACACTCATTTGAATAGTAGACGAGGAATACATGACACTTCGCAAATCATATTATATCTTACCATGAAACGTGGAAATGAGATGCGATATCGCGTTTTAAGAAGCAATCCATATCTATTGCTACGATACGTAGACATCTGCAAACGCTATTTCCTAGCAAGGAAGTGTCGCATTTATATTCATTTGAAGTCTAGACGAGGAATACATAACACTTCGCAAATCATGTTATATCTTACCATGAAACATAGAAATGAGATGCGATATCGCGTTTTAAGAATCATCTGAACTCTATTGCTACGATACGTAGACATCTGCAACCGTTATTTCCTAGCGAGGAAGTGTCGCATTCACATTCATTTGAAGTGTAGACGAGGAATACATAACACTTCGCAATGAATATTATATCTTATCATGAAACATAGATATGAGGTGCAGTATCTCATTTTAAGAAGCATTAGAACTCTATTGCTACGATACCTAGACATCTGCAGACGCTATTTCCTAGCAAGGAAGTGTCGCATTTACATTCATTTGAAGTGTAGACGAGGAATACATGACACTTCGCAAATCATATTATATCTTATCATGAAACATAGATATGAGATGCAATATCTCGTTTTAAGAAGCATTTGAACTCTATTGCTTCGATACGTAGACATCAGCAAACGCAATTTCCTAGCAAGGAAGTGCCGCATTTACATTCATTTGAAGTCTAGACGAGGAATACATAACACATCGCAAATCATATTATATCTTACCATGAAAGATAGAAATGAGGTGCGATAACGCGTTTTAAGAACCATAAGATCTCTATTGCTACGATACGTAGACAACTGCAAACGCTATTTCCTTGCAAGAAAGTGTCGCAATTACATTCATTTGAATCGTAGACGAGGAATGCATAACACTTCGCAATGAATATTATATCTTATCATGAAACATAGATATGAGATGCAATATCTCGTTTTAAGAAGCATTAGAACTCTATTGCTACGATACCTAGACATCTGCAGACGCTATTTCCTAGCAAGGAAGTGTCGCATTTACATTCATTTGAAGTGTAGACGAGGAATACATGACACTTCGCAAATCATATTATATCTTACCATGAATCATAGAAATAAGATGCAATATCGCGTTTTAAGAATCATAAGAACTCTATTGCTACGATACGTAGACATCTGTAGACGCTATTTCCTTGCAAGGAAGTGTCGCATTTACATTCATTTGAAGTGTAGACGAGGAATACATGACACTTCGCAAATCACATTATATCTTACCATGAAACATAGAAATGAGATGCGATATCGCGTTTTAAGAAGCACTAAAAATCTATTGCTACGATACGTAGACATCTGCAAACGCTATTTCTTTGCAAGGAAGTGTGGCATTTACATTCATTTGAAGTGTAGGCGAGGAATACATAACACTTCGCAAATCATATTATATCTTACCATGAAACACAGAAATGAGACACGATATCGCGTTTTAAGAAGCATTAGAACTCTATTGCTACGATAGGTAGACATCTGCAAACGCTATTTCCTTGCAAGGAAGTGTCGCATTTACATTCATTTGAAGTGTAGACGAGGAATACATAACACTTCGCAAATCATATTATATCTTACCATGAAACATAGAAATGAGATGCGATATCGCGTTTTAAGGAGCATTAGAACTCTATCGCTACGATACCTAGACATCTGCAGACGCTATTTCCTAGCAAGGAAGTGTCGCATTTACATTCATTTGAAGAGTAGACGAGGAATACATAACACTTCGCAAATCATATTATATCTTACCATGAAAGATAGAAATGAGATGCGATATCGCGTTTTAAGAATCATAAGAACTCTATAGCTACGATACGTAGACAACTGCAAACGCTATTTCCTTGCAAGGAAGTGTCGCATTTACGTTCATTTGAATCGCATACGAGGAATGCATAACGCTTCGCAATGAATATTATATCTTATCATGAAACATAGATATGAGATGCAATATCTCGTTTTAAGAAGCATTTGAACTCTATTGCTACGATACGTAGACATCTGCAAACGCTATTTCCTAGCGAGGAAGTGTCGCATTCACATTCATTTGAAGTGTAGACGAGGAATACATAACACTTCGCAAATCATATTATATCCTACCATGAAAGATGGAAATGAGATGCGATATCGCGCTTTAAGAATCATAAGAACTCTATTGCTACGATACGTAGAAAACTGCAAACGCTATTTCCTTGCAAGGAAGTGTCGCATTTACATTCATTTGAATCGCATACGAGGAATGCATAACACTTCGCAATGAATATTATATCTTATCATGAGACATAGATACGGGATGCAATATCTCGTTTTAAGACGCATTTGAACTCTATTGCTTCGATACGTAGACATCAGCAAACGCTATTTCCTTGCAAGGAAGTGTCGGATTTACATTCATTTGATGTGTAGACGAGGAATACATAACACTTCGCAAATCATATTATATCTTACCATGAAACATAGAAATGAGATGCGATATCGCGTTTTAAGAATCATAAGGACTCTATTGCTACGATACGTAGACAACTGCAAACGCTATTTCCTTGCAAGGAAGTGTCGCATTTACATTCATTTGAATCGCATACGAGGAAGGCATAACACTTCGCAATGAATATTATATCTTATCATGAGACATAGATACGGGATGCAATATCTCGTTTTAAGACGCATTTGAACTCTATTGCTTCGATACGTAGACATCAGCAAACGCTATTTCCTTGCAAGGAAGTGTCGGATTTACATTCATTTGATGGGTAGACGAGGAATACATAACACTTCGCAAATCATATTATATCTTGCCATGAAACGTAGAAATGAGATGCGATATCGCGTTTTAGGAAGCATTAGAACACTATCGCTACGATACCTAGACATCTGCAGACGCTATTTCCTAGCAAGGAAGTGTCGCATTTACATTCATTTGAAGTGTAGACGAGGAATACATAACACTTCGCAAATCATATTATATCTAGCCATGAAACATAGAAATGAGATGCGACATCGCGTTTTAAGAAGCATTACATATCTATTGCTACGATACGTAGACATCTGCAAACGCTATTTCCTAGCGAGGAAGTGTCGCATTCACATTCATTTGAAGTGTAGACGAGGAATACATAACACTTCGCAAATCATATTATATCCTACCATGAAAGATGGAAATGAGATGCGATATCGCGCTTTAAGAATCATAAGAACTCTATTGCTACGATACGTAGAAAACTGCAAACGCTATTTCCTTGCAAGGAAGTGTCGCATTTACATTCATTTGAATCGCATACGAGGAATGCATAACACTTCGCAATGAATATTATATCTTATCATGAGACATAGATACGGGATGCAATATCTCGTTTTAAGACGCATTTGAACTCTATTGCTTCGATACGTAGACATCAGCAAACGCTATTTCCTTGCAAGGAAGTGTCGGATTTACATTCATTTGATGTGTAGACGAGGAATACATAACACTTCGCAAATCATATTATATCTTACCATGAAACATAGAAATGAGATGCGATATCGCGTTTTAAGAATCATAAGGACTCTATTGCTACGATACGTAGACAACTGCAAACGCTATTTCCTTGCAAGGAAGTGTCGCATTTACATTCATTTGAATCGCATACGAGGAATGCATAACACTTCGCAATGAATATTATATCTTATCATGAGACATAGATACGGGATGCAATATCTCGTTTTAAGACGCATGTGAACTCTATTGCTTCGATACGTAGACATCAGCAAACGCTATTTCCTTGCAAGGAAGTGTCGGATTTACATTCATTTGATGGGTAGACGAGGAATACATAACACTTCGCAAATCATATTATATCTTACCATGAAACATAGAAATGAGATGCGATATCGCGTTTTTAGAATCATAAGAACTCTATTGCTACGATACGTAGACAACTGCAAACGCTATTTCCTTGCATGGAAGTGTCGCATTTACATTCATTTGAGTCGCATACGAGGAATGCATAACACTTCGCAATGAATATTATATTTTATCATGAAACATAGATATGAGATGCAATATCTCGTTTTAGGAAGCATTTGAACTCTATTGCATCGATACGTAGACATCAGCAAACGCTATTTCCTTGCAAGGAAGTGTCGCATTTACATTCATTTGAAGTGTAGTCGAGGAATACATAACACTTCGCAAATCATATTATATCTTACCATGAAACATAGAAATGAGATGCGATATCTCGTTTTAAGAAGCATTAGAACACTATTGCTACGATAGGTAGACAACTGCAAACGCTATTTCCTTGCAAGGAAGTGTCGCATTTACATTCATTTGTAGTGTAGAGGTGGAATACATAACACTTCGCAAATCATATTATATCTTACCATGAAACATAGAAATGAGATGCGATATCGCGTTTTAAGAAGCATTAGAAAGCTATTGCTACGATACGTAGACATTTGCAAACGCTATTACCTAGCGAGGAAGTATCGCATTCACATTCATTTGAAGTGTAGGCGAGAAATACATAACACTTCGCAAATCATGTTATATCTTACCATGAAACATAGAAATGAGATGCGATATCGCGTTTTAAGAAGCATTAGAAAGCTATTGCTACGATACGTAGACATCTGCAAACGCTATTTCCTAGCGTGGAAGTATCGCATTCACATTCATTTGAAGTGTAGACGAGGAATACATAACACTACGCAAATCATGTTATATCTTACCATGAAACATAGAAATGAGATGCGATATCGCGTTTTAAGAAGCATTAGAAAGCTATTGCTACGATACGTAGACATATGCAAACGCTATTTCCTAGCGAGGAAGTATCGCATTCACATTCATTTGAAGTGTAGACGAGAAATACATAACACTTCGCAAATCATGTTATATCTTACCATGAAACATAGAAATGAGATGCGATATCGCGTTTTAAGAATCATATGAACTCTATTGCTACGATACGTAGACATCTGTAGACGCTATTTCCTAGCAAGGAAGTGTCGCATTTACATTCATTTGAAGTGTAGACGAGGAATACATGACACTTCGCAAATCACATTATATCTTACCATGAAACATAGAAATGAGATGCGATATCGCGTTTTAAGAAGCATTAGAACTCTATTGCTACGATAGGTAGACATCTGCAAACGCTATTTCCTTGCAAGGAAGTGTCGCATTTACATTCATTTGAAGTGTAGACAAGGAATACATAACACTTCGCAAATCATATTATATCTTACCATGAAACATAGAAATGAGATGCGATATCTCGTTTTAAGAAGCATTAGAACACTATTGCTACGATAGGTAGACAACTGCAAACGCTATTTCCTTGCAAGGAAGTGTCGCATTTACATTCATTTGAAGTGTAGAGGAGAAATACATAACACTTCGCAAATCATATTATATCTTACCATGAGACATAGAAATGAGATGCGTTATCGCGTTTTAAGAATCATAGGAACTCTATTGCTACGATACGTAGACATCTGCAAACGCTATTTCCTTGCAAGGAAGTGTCGCATTTACATTCTTTTGAATCGTAGACGCGGAATGCATAACACTTCGCAATGAATATTATATCTTATCATGAAACATAGATATGAGATGCAATATCTCGTTTTAAGAAGCATTTGAACTCTATTGCTTCGATACGTAGACATCTGCAAACGCTATTTCCTTGCATGGAAGTGTCGCATTTACATTCATTTGAATCGTATACGAGGAATGCATAACACTTCGCAATGAATATTATATCTTATCATGAAACATATATATGAGATGCAATATCTCGTTTTAAGAAGCATTTGAACTCTATTGCTACGATACCTAGACATCTGCAGACGCTATTTCCTAGCGAGGAAGTGTCGCATTTACATTCATTTGAAGTGTAGACGAGGAATACATAACACTTCGCAAATCATATTATATCTTACCATGAAACATGGAAATGAGATGCGATATCGCGTTTATAGAAGCATTAGAAAGCTATTGCTACGATACGTAGACATCTGCAAACGCTATTTTCTAGCGAGGAAGTGTCGCATTCACATTCATTTGAAGTGTAGACGAGGAATACATAACACTTCGCAAATCATATTATATCTTACCATGGAACATAGAAATGAGATGCGATATCGCGTTTTAAGAAGCATTAGAACACTATCGCTACGATACCTAGACATCAGCAGACGCTATTTACTAGCAAGGAAGTGTCGCATTTACATTCATTTGAAGTGTAGACGAGGAATACACAACACTTCGCAAATCATATTATATCTTACTATGAAACATAGAAATGAGATGCGATATCGCGTTTTAAGAAGCATTAGAACTCTATTGCTACGATAGGTAGACATCTGCAAACGCTATTTCCTTGCAAGGAAGTGTCGCATTTACATTCATTTGAAGTGTAGACGAGGAATACATGACACTTCGCAAATCATATTATATCTTACCATGAAACATAGAAATGAGATGCGATATCGCGTTTTAGGAAGCATTAGAACACTATCGCTACGATACCTAGACATCTGCAGACGCTATTTCCTAGCAAGGAAGTGTCGCATTTACATTCATTTGAAGTGTAGACGAGGAATACATAACACTTCGCAAATCATATTATATCTAGCCATGAAACATAGAAATGAGATGCGACATCGCGTTTTAAGAAGCATTACATATCTATTGCTACGATACGTAGACATCTGCAAACGCTATTTCCTAGCGAGGAAGTGTCGCATTCACATTCATTTGAAGTGTAGACGAGGAATACATAACACTTCGCAAATCATATTATATCCTACCATGAAAGATGGAAATGAGATGCGATATCGCGCTTTAAGAATCATAAGAACTCTATTGCTACGATACGTAGAAAACTGCAAACGCTATTTCCTTGCAACGAAGTGTCGCATTTACATTCATTTGAATCGCATACGAGGAATGCATAACACTTCGCAATGAATATTATATCTTATCATGAGACATAGATACGGGATGCAATATCTCGTTTTAAGACGCATTTGAACTCTATTGCTTCGATACGTAGACATCAGCAAACGCTATTTCCTTGCAAGGAAGTGTCGGATTTACATTCATTTGATGTGTAGACGAGGAATACATAACACTTCGCAAATCATATTATATCTTACCATGAAACATAGAAATGAGATGCGATATCGCGTTTTAAGAATCATAAGGACTCTATTGCTACGATACGTAGACAACTGCAAACGCTATTTCCTTGCAAGGAAGTGTCGCATTTACATTCATTTGAATCGCATACGAGGAAGGCATAACACTTCGCAATGAATATTATATCTTATCATGAGACATAGATACGGGATGCAATATCTCGTTTTAAGACGCATTTGAACTCTATTGCTTCGATACGTAGACATCAGCAAACGCTATTTCCTTGCAAGGAAGTGTCGGATTTACATTCATTTGATGGGTAGACGAGGAATACATAACACTTCGCAAATCATATTATATCTTACCATGAAACATAGAAATGAGATGCGATATCGCGTTTTAGGAAGCATTAGAACACTATCGCTACGATACCTAGACATCTGCAGACGCTATTTCCTAGCAAGGAAGTGTCGCATTTACATTCATTTGAAGTGTAGACGAGGAATACATAACACTTCGCAAATCATATTATATCCAGCCATGAAACATAGAAATGAGATGCGACATCGCGTTTTAAGAAGCATTACATATCTATTGCTACGATACGTAGACATCTGCAAACGCTATTTCCTAGCGAGGAAGTGTCGCATTCACATTCACTTGAAGTGTAGACGAGGAATACATAACACTTCGCAAATCATATTATATCCTACCATGAAAGATGGAAATGAGATGCGATATCGCGCTTTAAGTATCATAAGAACTCTATTGCTACGATACGTAGAAAACTGAAAACGCTATTTCCTTGCAAGGAAGTGTCGCATTTACATTCATTTGAATCGCATACGAGGAATGCATAACACTTCGCAATGAATATTATATCTTATCATGAGACATAGATACGGGATGCAATATCTCGTTTTAAGACGCATTTGAACTCTATTGCTTCGATACGTAGACATCAGCAAACGCTATTTCCTTGCAAGGAAGTGTCGGATTTACATTCATTTGATGTGTAGACGAGGAATACATAACACTTCGCAAATCATATTATATCTTACCATGAAACATAGAAATGAGATGCGATATCGCGTTTTAAGAATCATAAGGACCTTATTGCTACGATACGTAGACAACTGCAAAAGCTATTTCCTTGCAAGGAAGTGTCGCATTTACATTCATTTGAATCGCATACGAGGAATGCATAACACTTCGCAATGAATATTATATCTTATCATGAGACATAGATACGGGATGCAATATCTCGTTTTAAGACGCATTTGAACACTATTGCTTCGATACGTAGACATCAGCAAACGCTATTTCCTTGCAAGGAAGTGTCGGATTTACATTCATTTGATGGGTAGACGAGGAATACATAACACTTCGCAAATCATATTATATCTTACCATGAAACATAGAAATGAGATGCGATATCGCGTTTTAGGAAGCATTAGAACACTATCGCTACGATACCTAGACATCTGCAGACGCTATTTCCTAGCAAGGAAGTGTCGCATTTACATTCATTTGAAGTGTAGACGAGGAATACATAACACTTCGCAAATCATATTATATCCAGCCATGAAACATAGAAATGAGATGCGACATCGCGTTTTAAGAAGCATTACATATCTATTGCTACGATACGTAGACATCTGCAAACGCTATTTCCTAGCGAGGAAGTGTCGCATTCACATTCACTTGAAGTGTAGACGAGGAATACATAACACTTCGCAAATCATATTATATCCTACCATGAAAGATGGAAATGAGATGCGATATCGCGCTTTAAGTATCATAAGAACTCTATTGCTACGATACGTAGAAAACTGAAAACGCTATTTCCTTGCAAGGAAGTGTCGCATTTACATTCATTTGAATCGCATACGAGGAATGCATAACACTTCGCAATGAATATTATATCTTATCATGAGACATAGATACGGGATGCAATATCTCGTTTTAAGACGCATTTGAACTCTATTGCTTCGATACGTAGACATCAGCAAACGCTATTTCCTTGCAAGGAAGTGTCGGATTTACATTCATTTGATGTGTAGACGAGGAATACATAACACTTCGCAAATCGTATTATATCTTACCATGAAACATAGAAATGAGATGCGATATCGCGTTTTAAGAATCATAAGGACTCTATTGCTACGATACGTAGACAACTGCAAAAGCTATTTCCTTGCAAGGAAGTGTCGCATTTACATTCATTTGAATCGCATACGAGGAATGCATAACACTTCGCAATGAATATTATATCTTATCATGAGACATAGATACGGGATGCAATATCTCGTTTTAAGACGCATTTGAACTCTATTGCTTCGATACGTAGACATCAGCAAACGCTATTTCCTTGCAAGGAAGTGTCGGATTTACATTCATTTGATGGGTAGACGAGGAATACATAACACTTCGCAAATCATATTATATCTTACCATGAAACATAGAAATGAGATGCCATATCGCGTTTTAAGAATCATAAGAACTCTATTGCTACGATACGTAGACAACTGCAAACGCTATTTCCTTGCATGGAAGTGTCGCATTTACATTCATTTGAGTCGCATACGAGGAATGCATAACACTTCGCAATGAATATTATATCTTATCATGAAACATAGATATGAGATGCAATATCTCGTTTTAGGAAGCATTTGAACTCTATTGCTTCGATACGTAGACATCAGCAAACGCTATTTCCTTGCAAGGAAGTGTCGCATTTACATTCATTTGAAGTGTAGTCGAGGAATACATAACACTTCGCAAATCATATTATATCTTACCATGAAACATAGAAATGAGATGCGATATCTCGTTTTAAGAAGCATTAGAACACTATTGCTACGATAGGTAGACAACTGCAAACGCTATTTCCTTGCAAGGAAGTGTCGCATTTACATTCATTTGAAGTGTAGAGGTGGAATACATAACACTTCGCAAATCATATTATATCTTACCATGAAACATAGAAATGAGATGCGATATCGCGTTTTAAGAAGCATTAGAAAGCTATTGCTACGATACGCAGACATCTGCAAACGCTATTACCTAGCGAGGAAGTATCGCATTCACATTCATTTGAAGTGTAGGCGAGAAATACATAACACTTCGCAAATCATGTTATATCTTACCATGAAACATAGAAATGAGATGCGATATCGCGTTTTAAGAAGCATTAGAAAGCTATTGCTACGATACGTAGACATCTGCAAACGCTATTTCCTAGCGTGGAAGTATCGCATTCACATTCATTTGAAGTGTAGACGAGGAATACATAACACTACGCAAATCATGTTATATCTTACCATGAAACATAGAAATGAGATGCGATATCGCGTTTTAAGAAGCATTAGAAAGCTATTGCTACGATACGTAGACATATGCAAACGCTATTTCCTAGCGAGGAAGTATCGCATTCACATTCATTTGAAGTGTAGACGAGGAATACATAACACTTCGCAAATCATGTTATATCTTACCATGAAACATAGAAATGAGATGCGATATCGCGTTTTAAGAATCATATGAACTCTATTGCTACGATACGTAGACATCTGTAGACGCTATTTCCTAGCAAGGAAGTGTCGCATTTACATTCATTTGAAGTGTAGAGGAGGAATACATAACACTTCGCAAATCATATTATATCTTACCATGAAACATAGAAATGAGATGCGATATCGCGTTTTAAGAAGCATTAGAAATCTATTGCTACGATACGTAGACATCTGCAAACGCTATTTCCTAGCGAGGAAGTGTCGCATTCACATTCATTTGAAGTGTAGACGAGGAATACATAACACTTCGCAAATCATAT